>NC_072036.1:2250000-2360000 GCF_027791375.1 Indicator indicator
TGCTTTACAGTAATAGAGATATCAGAATATGCTTTTAATTTGAAAACTACCATAATATAGTAACACTTTAAAGACATTCTGTGTTCAAAGACACTTGGACTGAATTTGCCTTTATTTCCCACTCCTCTATGGCTGACAGTCATAGAATCATAGAATCACAGAATGTTAGGGATCTCTGGAGATCAAGTCCAACCCCCCAGGGCAGGTCACACAGGAACACATCCCGGCAGGTTTTGAAAGTCTCCAGAGCAGGAGACTCCACAACCTCTCTGGGCAGCCTGCTCCAGGCTCCAGCACCCTCACAGTTTCTCCTCATGCTGAGGTGGAACTTCCTGGGTTCCAGCTTGGACCTATTGCTCCTTTTCCTGTCACTTGGCATCGCTCAAGGAGCCTGGTCCCTTCTTCTTGCCCCCCACCCCTCAGATCAAATCCCCTCTCAGCCTTCTCTTCTCCAGGCTAAACATTCCCAGGGCTCTCAGCCTTTCTTGATAGCAGAAATGTTCCAGTCCCTTCATCATCCTCATAGCTGTTCATTGGACTCTCCCCAGCAGATCCCTGTCCCTCTTGAACTGGGGAGCCCCAAGCTGGACAGAATCCTCCAGCTGTGGTCTCACCAGCCTGCCCCTGTTTAACTTGACTGACAGTTGGAAAGAGTTTACAACAATTACAGAGAGGAGATATCAAAATGAGGTCTGTGCTGGATACAACAAAATGTTTCTTATTCATACAGAATGCATGGACAACAAAAAAAACCCCACAAACCTTAGCCATTCCTCCTTTAAAACAGTTTTGGAGAAGCAACATTTCTAGCAACTCTAAGAGCAATGGGATTTAAAGTTTAAATTCCCCTGAGCTTGAAGTCTTAACACCACTTGCACTACACCAAAAGCATGCTTAAAACTGGAGGAATAATTTGACAAAACATAAAATGCTGCCTTTAGTCCTGGTTTTAAACAAATTGAAGAATTGCTGGAGACACTCATCAATAATGTTGGAATTACAGAATGGCTTAGGTTGGAAAGGACCTCAGAGATCATCTACTCCAAACTGCCTGCCATGGGCAGGGACACCTCTCAACTAGACTCAGTTGCTCAAGGCTTCATCCAGCCTAGCCTTCAACACCCCCAGGGAGGAGGCATCTACATCCTCCCTGGGCAGCCTGTGCCAGAGTCTCACCATCCTCCTACGGAAGAACTTCTCCCTCAGCTCCACTCTAACCCTGCTCTGCCTCAGTTTCAAACCATTCCCCCTTGCCCTGTCTCCAGACACCCTCAGGAAAAGTTCCTCTGCAACCTTCTGTAGGATCCCTTCAGGTACTTGAAGGCAGCTCTAAGGTCCCTCCAGGTCTTCTCTTCTCCAGGCTGAACACCCCTGGAGCTGCTCCAGCCCTTGTTGCTCTCCCTGCACTGTAACACTATGTGCAAGAGGAGCACACTCACTGTAAAGTACCTAAGAACCTGACAAAATGTAGAACTTCCATAATTGCAGCAGATTTTGTTAAACAATGCAGACATAGACATGGAAGAAAAAAGCCCAAAACAGATCCTGGGAAAGAACTGAATAGTTGGGGCTTGCATGATGCTTGAAAGCAAACACAGTTGTGTTTTGTTGTGTCTTTTCTGAGCACAAAGAGAGGAACACTGCACTGTAGACCTACTAAAGATTATGAAGACCATAAGAAAGAAGAATGCTATCAAGACTTCTTTTTTTTCCTTTCTCTTGCTTCTTTTCTCCCAGTGAAAATAATCTTTGGTGAAAAAAAAAAAAGCAAGGTAAGGTGCCCTTCACTGCTGAGAATGATTCCTCTGAATATTTGATCTGGGCCCCTCCATTCAGGAAGGACCTCAAGGAACTGCTTGATAGAGTCCAGCACAGAGCCACAAAGATGCTGCAGGCAGTGGAACATCTTACTTGTGAGGAGAGCCTGAGGGAGCTGAGGGCTCTGGAGCTTCGAGAGGAGGAGCCTGAGGGTGACCTCCTTGCTGGTGATAAAGATGTGCAGGGGGAGTGCCCAGAGGCTGGAGCCAGGCTCTGCTGGGTGATGCCCAATGCCAGCACAAGGGGCAGTGGTGGAAGCTGAGCCAGAGGAAGTTCCATGGAAACATGAAGTGAAATTTTGTCCCTGTGAGGGTGACAGAGCCCTGGAACAGGCTGCCCAGGGGGGTTGTGGAGTCTCCCTCTCTGCAGATATTCAAACCCTACCTGGATGTGTTCCTGTGTGATCTGTTCCAGGTGATCCTGCTCTGACAGGGGGGTTGGACTGGATGAGCTTTTAAGGTCCTTTCTAGCCCCTGGCATTCTGGGATTCTGTGTAAGCTATGTGAACTATTCCAGATGCCTCCTCATTAACTCCACAGCTAATCCATTTTAAAAAAAGAAAAAGTTGTAGTTGACTCTGTGCTAAGTATTTTCTGGACAGTTGGTGACCTTATATTTTGCCTGATTACTGAGAGCACATTTATCCCCTGCATACAGACCAGCAAGGCCACCACAGAGTGCACAGCCTGTATTTGTGCTCCTCACTGCAGCATATTGTTCAGAGCTGCAGAGCAGAGGCATACAAACCTTATTGTCCTCACACAATATGCACACTATTACTGGCCAGGACAAAAACTGAGTAAGTGACTCTGATATTTGAAATGATATTTAACATTCAGTCCCTGATAAGGCTCTCTGTTTTGATGTTTAATAATACAGGCTATAGAAATGTCAGAAGTTTTTTTTCAAGCCAGCTTGTTACCTTAAAATATGCTTCTGTGGCAGCTCTAGGCACATTCTTAGAGAAAAAGAATACAACACATCCCAGCAGCTAGCAGCATGCAATTAATGTGGGTCACATCCCATTGAGACTGGGCAATCACTGGGGGGGGCTTCCAGTAAAGGCTTTTTCTGGGTTGTGCTCATGAACATCTCTTGTGTCTCTGCAACTCACACATGGGGGTGTCAGATGATGAAAAACTCAGCATGTGCCAGCAATGGTTGCTGGCAGCCCAGAAGGCTCTGAGGAGACCTTAGAGCAGCCTTCCAGTACCTGAATGGGGCTACAGGAGAGCTGGGGAGGGACTTCTTACAGCACTTTTAGTGACACAATGAGGGGCAGTGGCTTTGAGCTGGAAGAGGGGAGACTGAGACTGGAGATTAGGAAGAAACTCTTCAGAGTGAGGGTGGTGAGACACTGGAAGAGGTTGCCCAGGGAGGTTGTAGATGTCCCCTCTCTGGAGGCATTCAAGGCCAGGTTGGATGGGGCTCTGAACAGCTTGGTTTAGTGGAAGGTGTCCTGCAACTTGATGATCTTTAAGGTCCCTTCCAACCCAAAGCCTTCTATGAATGTATGAATTCTGTTACACTGAGAATGCCAGGTATGCAAATACCTGTACTGGAAAGTGAGCAGAATATCCCCTGCCCTGCCCTAGTGGGATGTACAGCATCTCACATAGATAAACCTCATCTGAGGTTTTACATAAGGGTGGTTCACCACATCTCCATGGTGAGTTGACCATTCCAAGCTCAGTTGCTACTGCTTGTACCACCACAATATTCAAGCTGAAGTTCTCAATTTTGCAAAGTCTGAATCCACCCTAGATGGAGCAGCTTACAAGAAGACAGTGATAGAAATATCCTTATCCCATCTGTCCCTGACTGAATTAATTAGAGGGTTTAACACATGCTAGTGGATATCCAATTACATGAGTTAAAGAAGGTCAAGAATTAATTTTCCTGAAGAGAACAGAGGCAGTAATTAGCTGAAGTAACATCAGTAATCAGAGAATCACATAACAGAGATTATCCAGTCCAACCCCCCTGCCAAAGCAGGGTCACCCAGGGCAGGTCACACAGGAACACATCCAAATGGGTCTTCAAAGTCTCCAGAGAAGACTCCACAACCTCTCTGGGCAGCCTGTTACAGGGCTCCAGAACCCTCACAGTAAAGAATTTTATCCTCATGTTGAGGTGGAACCTCCTGTGTTCCAGTTTATACCTGTTGCTCCTTGTCCTATCACTGGGCACCACCAAAAAGAGCCTGGCCCCTTCCTCTTGCCCCCCACCCCTCAGATATTTGTAACCATTGATCAGATCTCCTCTCAGCCTTCTCTTCTCCAGGCTAAACAGCCCCAGGGCTCTCAGCCTTTCCTCATCACACAGATGTTCCAGGCCCTTCATCATCCTCATAGCCTCCACTGGACTCTCTGCAGTATATGCCTGATTGCTGAGATCCAACATAACTGGTGACCAAAGACAACAAAGCAGAGCTCACACAGAAGGCCTGGTTAGGAGACAGCCTAATGCAGGACATGACTTAGGGGAGATGAGAAGATTCTTACTCCATCTTGCTCAGCCACCAGTGGTACCTAACTCTGTCCCCAGTGTGCACAGAGCTGCTATTGCTCTGATGTAAGAGAGACAGGCAGATTGTTACAAAGCTGCAAGCTGATGTGCTGAGCTCCTCTTCCAAATCTGTCATCTTTGTGTGCTCAGATCACTGTGTTTGTCCAGACACACTACCCCAGCATGCTTGTGCTTCAGTCTGTGCAACACAAGGGAAAACAAAATGAGTCTCTTCAACTCAAACATTCAAATGGAGTAGAAAGTTTCACAGGTACCTTAAATTTATTTTAGGTACAGAGTACCTAAGTGCACAGGACTGAGTTAGTGAGTAATTAGCTGAGTATTTCTGTACATAACATTTCCATTCTCGATTGAAAAAAGAACTCTCTTTAGAACTAAACCTGAAACAAAGAAAAGCCTCATTGCTTATGGGATCACAGAATGGTTTTGGCTGGAAAAGACCTCCATGATCATCAAGCCCAGGCAGTGAAGAGTTTTGACAGCTTTATCCAGCAAAAGGAAAATAGATTACTCATTGTGCATCGAGTACAGGAACTAGAATGCCTTTGAATACAGATTCAGTCTGAAAAGCATGACAGAGATGTTCCAAGGCTGTGCTCTCTATGCCTTTCCCATTTTGGAAATGGTGACCACATGAAAAAAAGCCAAAAGCTCAGCACTGAGGAACAGACATTTTCTGTAAGACCTACTGATTCTTGGTTTATAGTTTCAGATTGCCCTGCTGAAGCTAGGAAGTCCTACAGCAACAACCATGAACATCTTTGCAAGATGACACTCACCATCCCACCAGCCAAGTATCAGCACAAAGTAAAAAACCAAAACCCCTCTACTGCTCAGGGTGCAGAAAGATGAAATGTTAGTTACATACAACACAGGAACACTTGGGGGCAGCAGCCAGTGTATCATAGTATGGCTTAGGTTGGAAGGGACCTTCGGTATCATCTGCTCCAACCCCTCTGCCATGGGCCTCTCCAGACTTGGTTGCCCAAGGCTTCAGCTGACCCAGGGAACTTCCCCAGGGAGCAGGCATCCACAACCCCACTGGGCAGCCTATTCCAGTGTCTCACCACCTTCATAATGAAGAACTTCTTCCCAAGATCCACTCTAACCCTGCTCTGCCTGAGCTTCAAACCATTCCCCCCTGGCCTGTCTCTAGACACCCTCAGGAAGAGTCCCTCTGCAGCCTTCCTGCAGGATCCCTTCAGGTCCTGGCAGGCAGCTCTAACATTCTCCCAGAGCCTTCTCCTCCCAGGCTGCACACCCCCAGCTCCCTCAGCCTGGCCTCACAGCAGAGCTGCTCCAGCCCTTGGAGCATCTTTGTGGCCTCCTCTGGACTCACTCCAGCAGCTCTGTGTCCTTCTTCTGCTGGGGTCCCCAGAACTGGAGGCAGGATTGGAGGTGAGGTCTCAGCAGAGCAGAGCCAAGGGGCAGGATTCCCTCTCCTGCCCTGCTGCCCACACTCCTCTGGCTGCAGCCCAGCACACAGCTGCCTGCTGGGCTGCAGGAGGGCACTGCTGACTCCTGCTCAGCAACCAACACCCCCAAGACTTTTTCTTCAGGGCTAAGACTTAGAATCATAGAATGGTCCAGGCCAGAAGGGACCCACTTGGGGGTGTTTAGTGATGAGAAGCTCAACTTTATTCATAGTGTGATAATTAACTTCTACAGCACAAGGCTGAGTGACTCTTGCTCTCCTTCTTGAACAGTGGAAAGAAATAGAAGCTTTGCTCTCTGTTCCATGCCAGATACAAAACTATTTTCCTGCTGTAAGTATACAATTTAGTCCACACCCAGGCCACTAACTTTATGGAACATATCTCTGTGAGGGAATAAAAGGGAGCAGAACATCTGAATGCAGCAGTACTTACTTCGGAGTTGTCTCTTAATTTCCTTTGAAGAATCTAGCCAGTTCTGAAAAATAAAACCACAAAGCACCCAGCATTGAGAATCTCTGCAGACTGAGAAAGAAGTCATCTCATGCAGTGCAGTTAAAATTTGCATTGTTATATAACCAGAGAATTATTAAGGTTGGAAAAGACCTCTACGATCATTGAGTCAAGATGTTCAGAGACCTGTTCTATTTAAAATTACCAAGAGAATGCTAAAACTGAACACTTGATTTGCTTGCACATCTCCCCTGCTCTGCACACAAATAAAACTGGGCAATGCCACTGCGTTGCTGGTCCCTTCAGGCTCTCTATACCCTGTAATTCTAAAAAGTGGATGTGGGCTAGTGAGTTCCAGTTGACAGAAGCAGTTTTCTCTCACCCTTCCCTTACTGACATAAGCAGATTTTCAGGCATGGCTCTGCAATCTCTACATGGCTGTGCTCACACACACACACAGAGCTACTCAAGGTCATGCTGCTCCTGAACTCCACACTTACAATCCCCACCACTGGTCTTCACACACTACAGTGCTGACAGGAGTCAAAAGGCTGTGGCAAAACCTATTCAATTGTCAAGCTTTTTGCCTGACCTCCCCTGAAGCAAAGCTCTCTGTGGACATGCACAATGTTAACACTGATACACTGCTCAAACCTCTGTCACAGAATCACAGCATAGTAGGGGTTGGAAGGGACCTCTGGAAATTCAGTCCAATCCCCCTGCCAGAGCAGGGTCACCCAGGGTAGGTCACACAGGAACACATCCAGGTGGGGCTTGAAAGTCTCCAGAGAAGGAGACTCCACAACCTCTCTGGGCAGCCTGCTCCTGGCCTCCAGCACCCTCACACCAAAGAACTTTCTCCTCATGTTGAAGTGGAACTTCCTGGGTTCCAGTTTGTGTCCACTGCCCCTTGTTCCATCCCAGGACACCACTGCAAAGAGCCTGGCCCCATCTGCTTGACACCCTCAGATATTTCTAGACACTGTTCACATCTCCTCCCAGCCTTCTCTTCTCCAGGCTAAAGAGCCGCAGGGCTCTCAGCCTTTCCTCATCACACAGACGTTCCACTCCCTTCAGCACTGTAACAGTGTGAGAGCTGAAATCCCTCCCCCCAACAGTGACCAGGCTGGCTCAGTCTGGCAGCAAATGCAAGCTGTATTTACAGGCAAATCTACAATCTCTGAGGCAATGCAATGAATCTGTACAAACAGACACTAGTCACAACATTCACAGATATGTACAATCAACAGAAAAGCACAACCAAGCCCCCTTGCTTCCCCCAAGGGGCTTCCCCCAAGGGACCTCCCCCCCCCCAGCCAGAAGGACTCCCCCCAGATCCCTCTGGCAGAAGGCAGAGAGTCAAGAAGCAGAGAGGCTGTTAGCTTGTCAAGGTCAGCGTGTTACCTTCAGCCAGAAAAGAAGCAGCAGGCAGACAGAAGCCCAGCAAGCTGAGACTGCCCAACTCCCTGTTTTGACTAGTGGTTCTTAAACATTTCTCTCTCTCCAATGGAAGTGTTTACAATAATCATTATTTTGCTTTCTGACACCCAGTAGTGATTTGTTTACATTCTTTCACTTTCTCTGCTTGAACTTTGTGAAGAAAAATTAAAAAGACAGTCTTAAAACCATCACAAGCATCCTCATAGCTTCCATTGGACTCTCTCCAGTAGTTCCCTGCCCCTCTTGAACTGGGGAGCACAGAACTGGACACAATACTCCCGATGTGGTCTCACGAGGGCAGAGCTGAGACAATACAAATGAAGTCAGTTCTGCACAAGTAGATGTGTTCTATCCTCAAAATCAGAAATGGTTTGTATCACCTGTGTGTAAGAAAGAGCTCAGAGCATTCCAGTCACTGTTCATATGTGCAGAGAGACTTTTTTGTGTCTGATCATCCAAAAATACAGTTTGGGGGAGTGAGACTAAGAAGAAATCAGCAACTCAGATAATCCAATTTACTTCTTTTACCCATAGACGTTAGCAAAAAGATTGGGTGAGGGACACAAAAGCCCTTCAGCTGCAGTGACTGAGAGTTACTTGGTGCAACCACTGAGTTTACTTTGTGCAGTGTCTGAGCCTTTATTTCCCACAGCAGAAACACAGGCACACAACCTGCCTGCCAGCAGGACTCAGCACACTGCAAGGACAGATGTGCAAAGCGGGAAACAATTAGCAACTGAGTTAAAAAATCAAGGACCACAGGGAGCTCTGTGCCAGCACAACTGCTGCCAAAGATCGATCTCTGTCAGTATCTCTTCCTTAACCTCCCCAGGCCGTGCAGCCCAGCAGGCAGCTGTGTGCTGGGCTGCAGCCAAGGAGTGTGAGCAGCAGGGCAAGAGAGGGGATCCTGCCCCTTGGCTCTGCTCTGCTGAGACCTCACCTCCAATCCTGCCTCCAGCTCTGGTGTCCCCAGCAGAAGAAGGACACATTGCTGCTGGAGTGAGTCCAGAGGAGGCCACAAAGATGCTCCAAGGGCTGGAGCAGCTCTGCTGTGAGGCCAGGCTGAGGGAGCTGAGGGTGTGCAGCCTGGGCAGGAGAAGGCTCCAGGGGGACCTTAGAGCTGCCTTCCAGTAGCTGAAGGGATCATAGAGGAACGCTGCAGAGAGACTTTTCCTGAGGGTGTCTAGCGACAGGCCAAGGGAGAATGATTTGAAGCTGAAGGAGAGCAGGATTAGAGTGGAGCTGAGGAAGAAGTTCTTCAGTAGGAGGGTGGTGAGACACTGGAACAGGCTGCCCAGGAACGTTGTGGATGCCTCCTCCCTGGAGGTGTTCAAAGGCCAGGTTGGACAAGGCCTTGGGAAACCAGGTCTAATTGAGAGGTGTCCCTGCCCACAACAGAGAGGTTGGAGCAGATGATCCCTGAGGTCCCTTCCCTGATGCTATGAATACTGGCTGTGATAGGACTCACCTGTCAGTCTACACCAACAACTGTCTTCCAATACCACAGCCCTCAAGCCTTATCACAGGCTTGTTCACCAAAAGTCAAACTTACTTCAAGGAGACAAAACATTCTAGGCTACAGTTTTATGGGTCTGTATGGCTTAGGTGGACGTGGAACTGCTGCAAATCCTTAATGCAGATCACCTCTGCTGACAAAAGATGGAGCCTCTATGACTATGACCCAAAATACTAAGTTCCCTGCTGTAAATGACCCTGGTCCAAGTTGATTTAATCACAATTGCATCATGTATATATTTCAGAACCACAGAACCACAGAGGCTGGAAGGGACCTCTGAAGACCATCCAGTCCAACTTCCCCTGCCAGAGCACGGTCACCCAGGGCAGGCAACACAGGAATGCATCCAGATTGGCTTTGAAAGTCTCCAGAAATGGAGATTCCACCTCTCTGGGCAGCCTGCTCCAGAGCTCTGCCACCCTCAAGGTAGAGGAGTTCCTTCTCATGTTTAGATGGAACTTCCTCTGGCCAAGTTTACACCCATTGCCTCTTGCCCTGTCACTGGGGACCACTGATAAGAGTCTGGCCCCATCTTCCCAGCATTCACCCCTTAGATATTTGTAAGCACTGGTGAGATCCCCCTCAGCCTCCTAGCTGAACAGCCCCAGCTCTCTCAGCCTCTGTATCTGACAACCACTGTTTACAAATTCAATACAAAAAGAGCATTTATAATTATTACAGATGTAATTACAAAAAAAAGAAAAAGAAAAAAATATCATTTCTCCTGCTTTAGGAGGTCTGTGCCATAATTCCTTAGAGAGATGCACAGTGCAGAACATGGTAACAAAGGAAAGAGATATAAAACACTCCTCCAAAAAATCTGGGTGCCATTTATTCTGCTTAAGTAGAAAAACTGCTGTCTGCTGAAGGAGTTCAGATAGGAAAAGACCACAGAAATCTTCTGATGATTTCAGCTGAGGCTCACTTCAACTACAGTTCATAGATTGATAAAGTGGTTTGGGTTGGAAGGGACCTTAAAGCTCATCCAGTTCCAACCCCCTGCCATGGGCAGGGACACCTCCCACCAGCACAGCTTGCTCAAGGCCTCATCCAGCCTGGCCTTGAACACCTCCAGGGAGGAGGCAGCCACAGCCTCCCTGGGCAGCCTGTGCCAGTGTCTCACCACCCTCACTACCAAGAATTTCTTCCTCATCTCCAGTCTCAATCTCCATTCTCCCAGCTCAAAGCCATTGTCCCTCATCCTGTCACTCCCAGCCCTTGTCCAAAGTCCCTCCCCAGCTCTCCTGGAGCCCCTTCAGGTGCTCGAAGGCTCCTCTGAGGTCTCCTTGGAGCCTTTGCTTCTCCAGTTATCCTTGGGTTTTGTTTTTTATATAAATTACATTCCAAAATGATACACAGCTGTATTCTTACAGTCACAAAGACAACTAGGAGTAGCTTAAACTCTTAATTTGGTGTACCCCATATCTAAATTAAGTATAGAAGTTAGCATGGTCTAATGCTAGCAGAGAGCTAGGATTCCTCAGTACCTGCTGCTCTCTCTTCCTTAGCTTTTATCACTACAAAGCAGGGGAAAAGAACATAGAGTACAGACTATGAGAATAACAATTTTTTTCTTTACAGAAGTCGGACAATTCAATTTCTGATATTCCAAACCTAGAGTAAGCTTATTGGAAGTTGACTTTGTCCCAAAATTCCACTCCTCTTCTGTCAAATAAAATTAGATGCTTATATTTCCTTTATATGCATAAGAGACTGGAGATCAGGAAGAAATTCTTTCCAGAGAGTGGTGAGACACTGGAACAGGTTGCCCTGGGAGGTTGCGGATGCCTCCCACCCAGAGGTGTTCAAGGCCAGGCTGGATGAGGCCTTGAGCAAGCTGGGCTGGTGGGAGGTGTCCCTGCCCATGGCAGGGGGCTGGAATTGGATGATCTTTAAGACCCCCTCAAACCTAAACCATTGTGTAATAATTACAAGGGTTAGGGTCTTTTACATCTGTGCCTTTTGTTATGGATAAAAGAAACACTACTGAAAGAACTCACCCTGAGACAGACCTCTGCATTCAGCACAGACAGGTCTGTCTTTGGAAACAAAAGTGTCCACACAGCACTTTGCTCCAGCAAGCAGAAATCAGTTTGCTTAATTTGTGACTGGTAAGGTTACAGATGAGTCAAAGCAATGAATTGTCAAAGAACAACAAAATGTCCTCTCCTAGGACAAAAGTATTTTGTACAAACCCTGAAGAGCAGCCTTTCCAGCTGCTGCCCAGAGCTGAAGAGCAGAAGCTTTCTAACACGGCTGCAGAGCAATTACAGTGTGAATGGAACATTCATGAAGGTTTGAGGGTGCAAGGCAGTGAAGCCACTAAGCAAACTTTAGAGCAGTAAATTTAACATTTGCAAACTGAAAGAAATCATTAATGTGCAATTTGACCCAAGTGCTTTTGACCTAAGCAGCTCTGACATGTGCATTAAAGCTAACAAACCCCAGTGTGAGCTGAAGACAAGGACTCTGCCAGCTGCAGCCAGCACTGAGAGCCAGCAGCTAATGGCACTCCTCCTCCAATGGTACCCCTGCTGCTGCATCAGGGAGCAGCTCTAATTCACCAGAGAGCCTGGCACTCAGTTTCCACACCCCACAGCTGCCATCAAGTTCAGCAGCTGGGTCATAAATGGGTGGCTGTGAGGAGTGCACAAGAATGAGGAAAGTCATCATTCAGTGCTGACTGCTCCTGGAGGTCAAGGACTGGTGCCATTTTCAGTTGAAGAGGCAACAGTCACAACAGAAGAGAAAAAAGCATCACAAGGAACTGGTACTGAGATGAAGAAAGAATCATAGAATGGTTTATGTTGGAAGGGACCTCAGGGATCATCTACTCCAACTTCCCTGCCATGGGTGAGTTCTTTCAGTAGTGCTTGTTTTATCCATAACAAAAGGCACAGCTGTAAAATACCAACCCTTGTAATTATCACAGAATGGTTTGGGTTGGAAGGGACCTTAAAGCTCATCCAGTTCCAACCCCCTGCCATGGGCAGGGACACCTCCAACCAGCACAGCTTGCTCAAGGCCTCATCCAGCCTGACCTTGAGCACCTCCAGAGAGGGGACATCCACAACCTTCCTGGATGACCTGTGCCAGAGGCTCATCACTCTCATACTGAAGAACTTCTTCCTCAGCTCCACTCTAACCCTGCTCTCCCTCAGCTTCAAACCATTCCCCCCTGGCCTGTCTCTAGACACCCTCAGGAAAAGTCTCTCTGCAGCCTTCCTGCAGGATCCCTTCAGGTCCTGGCAGGCAGCTCTAAGGTCTCCCCAGAGCCTTCTCCTCCCCAGGCTGCACACCCCCAGCTCCCTCAGCCTGGCCTCACAGCAGAGCTGCTCCAGCCCTTGGAGCATCTTTGTGGCCTCCTCTGGACTCACTCCAGCAGCTCTGTGTCCTTCTTTATGCTGGGGACACCAGAACTGGAGGCAGGATTGGAGGTGAGGTCTCAGCAGAGCAGAGTCAAGGGGCAGAATCCCCTCTCCTGCCCTGCTGCCCACACTCCTCTGGCTGCAGCCCAGCAGGGGTGCAGGAAGGCACTGCTGGCTTCTGGGGAGCTGCTCAGCAACCAACACCCCCAAGGCTCTTTCTTCAGGGCCACTCTCAATCCACTCTGTACCCAGTCTGGATTTGTGGCTGGGGCTTGCCCAAGCTAGGTGCACAATCCTGCCCTGTGATTTGTTCAACCTCATGCAGTTGGTACTGGCCCACTTCTCCAGCCCATCAAGCTTTTTCTAGATGCCATCCCTGCCCTCAAGTGAGTCCCCTGCACCACACAGCTTGGTGTCATTAGCAAACCTGCTGAGGGTGCACCCAATGCCACTGTTATAGACGTTAAAGAGCACTGGACCCAGGACAACAGACCTCATTAAACTACTGAATTTGGTAGCAATGTAGAAAGACAGAAGAAAAAGGAAACCAAACCCTGATTTCCAGGCTTACCTTCTGCTCTGAGTTCTCAAAGAACAATAGCCCAAAATAGTCCTTTTCCAGGAGGTTGAGATGTTCACACACTTTGTCAAACAGCACTTGGCCTTTTGCTCTTTTCTAAAACACAAACCAAACAAAAGCACAATCAGTAATAGTCTTCATGTAAACATACTTCCTTTTATTTATTTTTTTCACTTAATCAAAACAGTTAACTGGAATGCACAAGGAAAACTCAGTCTCTAAATTGATTCAGGTGTTATGCACTAGAAAGTGTCACTAAATGTTGCTTTGTTTTCCTGGATCTTTGTTTTTAAAACATTGGAAGACCCCTCCACGTGAGCCAACTTTGCTACATTATTATCTTCTCCAGATGAATGGACTTCCTACAGTGTTCATTTCTGCTCATTTGTACATCTCTAGCTCAGACCTCAATGACTTTGAAGGACTCCAAAGAAAAATAAAGCACATTATCATCTCCAAGAGATCACAGAATCATTCAGGTTGGAAAAGACCTCCAGGATCATCAAGTCCAACCATTGACCCTGATCTACAAAGTTCACCTCTAAATCACATCCCCAAGCACCACATCCAAACGACTTTGAAACACATCCAGGGATGGTGACTCCAGCACTTCCCTGGGCAGCACATTCCAATTCCACTCTTGCTGAGAAACATTTTTCCTACTGTCCAGTCTAAACCTCCCCTGTTGCAGCCTGAAGCTGTTCCCTCTTGTTCTACTGCTAATTACCTGTTAGAAGAGACCAGCACCAAACTCAAAGGAGCAGAGGAAAGGAACAAGCAAACCAGCACAAGTCAGTGATGAGAGCAGCAGAAGCAGCACACAAGGGTAAGCAGAATAGAACCAACACATCCAGCTGTTGATAGTGCCAGAGGTTTTGAGGAGCAGGACATAACAAAAGAGGGTTGCCTTCTATCTGTAGATTTAGCAACCCTCCCAGTACCAAACAAATCCATTAGGCACCCAAAACCAAAGCCCAGCATTAAAGAAGTTCATTCTTCCTAATGACA
This sequence comes from Indicator indicator, assembly GCF_027791375.1. Classification (NCBI taxonomy): domain Eukaryota; kingdom Metazoa; phylum Chordata; class Aves; order Piciformes; family Indicatoridae; genus Indicator; species Indicator indicator. The sequence goes on from NC_072036.1 coordinate 2,264,146, forward strand.
GTGTTTGTGGAAGTCAGTAACACCACCACCAAAGTGCAGATGAGGTTTGCATGTGAGGTTAGTTTCAGTCCCACAGTTTCCTAATCTGTAATAGTAACTGAAGACTGATCAGCAGTATGAGGTTCCACAGGGTCAGTGTTGAGTGCTGCACTTGGGCCACAACAACTCCATGAACATTAGCACCTTGGGGCAGGGTGGCTGGAGAGCTGCTTGGTGGAGAAGAACCTGAGGGTGTTGATTGGCTGACTGAGGATGAGCCAGGTAGCCAAGAAGGCTAATAGCATCCTGGCTTGTGTCAGCAATAGCGTGGCCAGCAGGTTTAGGGGTGGGACTGTCCCCCTCCATGTGGCACTGATGAGGCAACACCTTGAGTGCTGGGTTCAGTTTTGGGAGCCTCACCATAACAAGGACACTGAGGGGCTGGAGCAGGTACAGACAATGGCAACCAAGATGGAGAAGGGTCTTGAACACAAGTCCTAGGAGGGACCTGGGATTGTTTACTCACCCCCTAGGGATGGTGACTCCAGCACTGCCCTGGGCAGAACATTCCAATGTCTGAGAGCCCTTCCAGTGCAGAAATATTTCCTGAGATCCAGCCTGAGCCTCCCCTGGGGCAGCTTGGAACCATTTCCTCTGCTCCTGTCCCTTGCCACCAAGGAGCAGAGGCTGCTCCCTCCTCACTCCAACCTCCCTTCAGGGAGCTGTAGAGAGCAATGAGGTCTCCCTCAGCCTCCTCTTCTCCAGCCTCAACTCCCCCAGCTCCCTCAGCCCCTCCTCTAGCCCAGGGGCTCCAGGCCCTTCTCCAGCCTCACTGCCCTGCTCTGGACAGGCTCCAGCCCCTCAATGTCCTTCCTGCAGTGAGAGCCCAGAGCTGAACACAGCACTCGAGGTGTGGCCTCCCCAGTGCTGAGCACAGGGGGAGGGTCACCTCCTGTCCCTGCTGCCCACCCTGCTTCTGACCCAAGCCAGGATGCCTTTGGCTTTCTTGGCCCCCTGGGCACTGCTGGCTCATGATCAGTGACTGCCAACAAACACCCCCAAGTCCCTCTCCAAGGTGCAGCTTTCCAACCACACATCCCCAGGTCTGGAGCTCCCCATGGGGTTGTGCCCCAGGTGCAGTACCTGGCACTTGGTCTTGCTGAACTTCACCCAATGAGCCTTGGCCCATGGCTCTGACCTGTCCAGACCCTGCTGTAAGGCTTCCCTACCCTCCAGCAGATTGACACAGCCACCCAGCTTGGTGTCATCTGCAAACCTGCTGAGGGTGCCTTCAACGCCCTCACCCAGACCATAGATAAAGACATTAAAGAGGACAGGCCCCAGCACTGAATCCTGGGGGACACCACTGGTGACTGGGCCCCAGCCAGATGGAGCTCCACTGGCAGACAATCCCCCAGTCTGAACCAGCTCCTTCCTGACTGTTCTGCTATTTGTGGTATTTCTCAAAGGGGCCACACCATGCATTTTCAGAGGCCTGGCAGCTGAAAGGAATGTTTGCAATTGCTTATCCTACAGATTTCAGTGGATTCCACACACCAGTGCGATTCCACAGGCACACCATCAACTGACCCTGTGTAGGCCCTGGTGACACTGTGGCCATTGTCCCCTGCAGACCAGAGCAGAGCGCTGAGTGTGCCCTCAGCTCAGCTCTGCAGCACAAAGCACTGAGGCTGGGAGGGAGGAGGCAAGAAGATATGTGCTGAGCAGAGAGCTAAGGCATTGTTGTGTTATTGCCCAAGGACCCAGAGCTTCCCCTACTCAGGATCAGGCTGGTCAGCAGACATTGCAGTCTCAAAGACCAGAAGATTTCCAAAGAAACAACCTTACAACTTTAGCACCTTGTCACAGCAAGGCTGTGGAACACAGAATTCAGAGCCCCTGCTGAAATCATGGAATCATAGAACCACACAACTGTGGAGGTTGGGAGACACCTTTGAGATCACAGAATCATAGAATGGTTTGGGTTGGAAGTGACTTCCAAAGCTCATCCAGTCCAACCCCCTGCAGGCAGCAGGGACATCCTCCACTAGATCAGGTTGCCCAGAGCCCTGTCCAGCCTCACCTGGAATGTCTCCAGGGATGGAGCCTCAACCACCTCCCTGGGCAACCTGTTGCAGTGTTCCACCATCCTCATGGTGCAGAACTTGCTCCTAACATCCAATCTAAGTCTTCTCTAGTTTGAAACCATTGACCCTCATCCTGTCACTGCAGGCCTTTGCAAACATGATGTCCAACCACTCACCACAGGTAGCAATCCTACCACTGCTGCTAAGCCATTGCCACTAAAACACATCCCTAAGCAAAATGAGGGACTGGGAGTCTGAAGTCTTTTCAAATGTTAAAATGTTACTCTTCCAAAAAGCAGGCAACTGTTGCCCCTAATGGACAGGGACACAGCTGGAAACAGGATTTGACCGATTTTGTTTTTCTGAATCTATTTAAGAGCAAATGTTCACAAATATTTATAGGATTATAGACTGCATGAGGTTGGAAGGGACCCTCCAAAGACATCTTGTCCAACCCCACTGCAGTGAGCAAAGACATCTCCCACTAGAGCAGGCTGCCCAGGGTCCCATCAAGTTTGACCTTGAATGTCTCCAGGGATGAGGTCTCAACCACCTCCCTGGGCAGCCTGTTCCAGTGTCTCACCAGCCTCATTGTGCAGAGCTTCTTCCTAATGTCCAACCCAAATCTGCCCTGCTCCAGTTTCAAACCATTGCCTCTCATCCTATCCCCACAGGCCCTTCTGAACAGTCCCTCCCCAACTTTCCTGTAGGTCCTCTTCAGACATTGAAATGCAGCTCTAAGGTCTCCCCAGAGCCTTCTTTTCTCCAGGCCGAACAACCCCAACTCTCCCAGCCTGTCCTCACAGGAGAGGTGCTCCAGCCCTTTGGTCCTCTTCATGGCCCTCCTCTGGACCCTCAATCAAATCCATGTCCTTCCTCTGCTGAGGGCTCCAGAGCTGGACACAGCACTGCAGGTGTGGTGTCACCAGAGCAGAGCAGAGGGGCAGGATCTCCTCTCTCCTGCTGGCCATGTTGGTTTTGCATTGCCCTTGGCCTTCTGTGCTGCCAGTGCCCATTGCTGGCTCCTGTCCAGCTTCTCCCCCACCAGCACCCCCAAGTCCTTCTCTGCAGGGCTGCTCTCAATCTCAACATGCTTCAGCCTGAACTGATAACAAGAGTTTCCCTGACCCAGATGCAGGACCTTGCAGTTCACCTTACTGGACCTCCCAAGCCCATCTCTTCAGCTTGTCCAGGTCCCTTTGGATGGATGCCATCCCTCAGTCTTGTCAAGCACACCACTCAGCTTGCTATCATCACCAGACTTGCTGAGGGTGCCCTCAGTCTCAGTGTCTGTATCACTGATGAGATGAATAGAGACGAATGTTAACCCAAGGCACTTGTGCCACCAGGAGCAGCCTGATGCATTCTTCAGCACAGCTTTCAAAAACCATCCCTTGCAGGCAGGCAAAGGCAAGCCACAAAGCAGCCCTCTTTCCTGAGGAGCAAGAAGTGGAAGAATGAAGATCAGTACTGACCACACACAGGAGAGTGAGAGGTGTGTGGTAGCCTGGGCTACTTCAAAGTGCATGGCACAGCAGTGACAAGCAGACTTTTTGGCTGCAGACTGCTCCACTCTGCTTCTTGGACAGTGATGCATAAAAAGTGCCTGCCCAGTGCCTGCACTGCATGCAGGGAGAGCTGAGAAGTGCCATGCAGCAAGACTGGAGCTCCACCAAGCACAAAGTTTTGGCTCAGGAAGGAACACCAGGGGAAATGGAAGCAAGGGAATATCAGAGCTCTCTCCCACTACGAACTTGAAACAGCAAAGACAGACAGAAAGAGCCAGGGCATGAGCAGTGCCTTGGAGGTACAACAGCAGCAGGCAAGAACCCAGCCAAAATGACCCAGAGGAGCCCTGCAAGGGACTGTGCTCAATACTGCAGGGAAGGCAAAAAAGCACCCAGACTGTGGCTAGCCCATCTGGGGAGAAAAAAGCTCCTGCTCTCCTCAGCTGTAGGGCACTACAGACCAACTACAGTTATGGTGATGCCAGAGGTCAAAGAAAGGGTAGGTGCCCCCCACAAGAATTTTGCAGGTAAAGTAGAGAGAATTTTTGGCTTTGAGATTACTTCATAAAATCACAGAATGGTTTGGGTTGGAAGGGACCTTCAAGATCATCCAATTCCAACCCCCTGCCATGGGCAGGGACACCTCCCACCAGCACAGCTTGCTCAAGGCCTCATCCAGCCTGGCCTTGAACACCTCCAGGGAGGATGCAGCCACAGCCTCCCTGGGCAACCTGTGCCAGTGTCTCACTTCACACAAACCTTACTTCCAAGTTGTGTCTGTTGAATCTGGACCAATGTATTCAAAATGTGTCAGACCTAAAGCCATCCTATTTTCCTTTTTCTAAAGAAGGGATTTCATACTTCAAACAGACACTTAAGGTAATTCAAACACTTGTCCACACATTTCAGTATTTGGGAAAGAAAGATTTGCAAAAAAAAAAAACAAAAAAGCAGGGAGGGACTTCTGACAAGGGCTGGGAGTGACAGGACAAGGGACAATGGCTTTGAGCTGGGAGAGGGGAGATTGAGACTGGAGATGAGGAAGAAATTGAGAGTGAGGGTGGTGAGACACTGGCACAGGTTGCCCAGGGAGGCTGTGGATGCCTCCTCCCTGGATGTGTTCAAGGCCAGGCTGGATGAGGCCTTGAGCAAGCTGGGCTGGTGGGAGGTGTCCCTGCCCATGGCAGGTCCCTTCCACCCCAAACCATTCTAAGATTCTATGAAAAACTCAACTACAATTAACCATCTGTCCCATATCAAGTTTATTCAGACATTTCTTAATTTAGCATTAAAAACTAACCTGAACTGCACAGGAAGCACACATCCTTTTCCTTTGCATTAGCAGACTGCAAGTGAGCAGAGAACCTCTGTCAACTCCACTCCATTTCACTTGCTCCTACGTGCATGAAACACAGTCCATGCTGGCAGCCTTTCAATGGCTTTTGTTATAAATATTTCATTAGAGCCTGACTGGATGCAATAAACAAACCAAACAGATCTTCATTTGCTTCTAACCAGTAATCATTATCCAGTTAGCACTTCTTTTTGTTTGTTTAAACTGTGTCTACTGAAACCCAGACTGGATTTAAAGCAGCAAAACTCAACAAGCCACAGAAGCCAAATTTAAGGACAGAATTCCCTCTCATTTACCTAAGAAACCATAGAACAAGAGGAAAAAAATGCAAGTTACTTTCATGAGGGAGATAAAAATCAAGAGGCACATGTAAATCACCCAAAAATCATAGAATGGCTTAGGCTGGAAGGGACCTCAGAGACTATCTACTCCAACCTCCTTGCCATGGGCAGGGACACCTCTCAACAAGACTTAGTAGCCCAAAGACTCATCCAACCTGGCCTTAAACACCTCCAGGAAGAGGTCATCAGCAACCACTCTAGGCAACCTGTTTCAGTATCTCACCACCCTTGTACCCAAGAACTTCTACCTGAGGTCCAGTCTAAACCTGCTCTCCCTCAGCTTTTCCTGTCAGTGGACACCCTCACGGGTTTAAGTTGTGGTTAAGAGGAGGTTTAGCTTGGACATTAGGAAAAACTTCTCTCCTGAGAGAGTGGTGTGGCATTGGAACAGGCTGCCCAGCCAGGGAGGTGGAGTCCCCATCCCTGGAGGTGTTCAAGAAGCTGTAGATGCAGTACCTCAGAATATGATTTAGTGGTCATGGCAGTTGGGTTATGGTTGGACTCAATGATCTTAAAGGTCTTTTCCAGCCTTAATAATTCTATAATTCTATGAAAAGTCCCTCTCCAGCCTTCCTTTAGTTTCCCTTTGGGTATTGGAAGGCTGCTCTAAGGTCTCCCCGGAGTCTTCTCTTCTTCAGGCTAAACAACACCCAGCTCCCTCAGCCTGTCCTCATAGCAGAGGTGATCCAGCCCTTGGATCACCTTTGTGAGCCTCCTCTGGACTTATTAAAGATTAGTAACTTACACCTGCTGCCACAGATGGCAGTTTTCAGGACAAAAGCCAAAACTGTGTTATTTGCATTGTGCTAGAAAGTAATTTTATAAAAAATTTCTTCTAGAAATTAGATCTCAAACATTCCAACAATCTGCTCAGTTAAGCTGTTACAACTCATCTGCCATTGCATCTCACCGAGTATTACACAATTAATTCATCATTAACCTAACTTACTTTATCCTTTAATATGATTCTGTCATTTCAAGTAAGCACAAAAATGGATTAATTTATGGTTTTGGGGCACTATGACTCAGTGTCTTCCATCCTTCCATAATCTGACAACTCTCTGATACACTCAACATGTTGTGATCCCTGGAAGTGAATTGAACTCTTCAAAGAAAGCAATAAAAGGGAACTGTAAGTTCCTAACAGTTCACAGCCCCTGCAACTCGTTTTAAGTCATGCTCCTCCAGAACTACTCCAAATAGTTGTCTGCCTTCTTGTTTTAACTCCCTCCAGGCACTCACACATCTGAAGAGTCCATGGCTACATGAAGGCTCTCTCTTAAGAGTTCTGGGTCCCTCAGTTCAAGAAGGACCTCAGGGAACTGCTTGAGAGAGTTCAGCCCAGAGCCACAGAGCTGCTGCAGGCAGTGGAACATCTCCTGTGAGGCCAGGCTGAGGGAGCTCTGGGGCTTGGAGCTTGGAGCAGAGGAGCCTGAGGGCTGCCCTCATGGCTGGGGATAAAGATGTGCAGGGCTGGAGCCAGGCTCTGCTCAGGGATGGCCAAGGACAGCACAAGGGGCACTGGGGGCAAGCTGGAGCAGAGGAGGTGCCAGGGGAACAGAAGGGAAAACTTTGTCCCTGTGAGGGTGCTGGAGCCTGGAGCAGGCTGCCCAGAGAGGTTGTGGAGTCTCCTGCTCTGGAGACTTTCCAACCCCACCTGGATGTGTTCTGTGTGACCTGCCGTGGGTGACCCTGCCCTGGCAGGGGGGTTGGACTGGGTGATCTCTGGAGGTCTCTTCCATCCCTACTGATCTATGATTCTATGAAAATGCAAGCTGACAGCAATTTACAATCTAATCTTCTTATTGCATAAACACCAAGAGCCCAGCACCAGCCCCACCCTTCCAACCCCTAACATTCTGTGATTCTAATAGTTGTAAGGTTAAAATAAATTAATTGGATTAATTGCTCATGCTCTATGTATGCTAATATCCATAGCATCACAGACTGCACCAGGTTGAAAGGGACCCTCAAAGCTGCCTTGTCCAATCCCCCATGCAGTCATCTCCTGCTAGAGCAGGGTGCTCAGGGCTCCAGTGGTAGGTTCACCTGCAGCAGCTGCTGCACTCAGCACTCCTATCCACTAACTGCTGCAGATGCCTCTCTCTCCTTCCCAGAAGGGAGGATTCTCAGTCAGACAAAAATGTCACTGTGAACTCAGGACACAGAAGTTTACTGTCCCTTCAAGAGCAAGCTGAGAGGAGACCTCACTGATCTCTACAGCTACCTGAAAAGAGGTTGGAGTGAGGCCTCTGCTGGCCTCTTCTCCTGAGTAATAAAGACAGGACATAAGGAAATGGCCTCAAGCTGTGCCAGGGGAGGTTTAGGTTGGATATTAGGAAGAATTTCATTCCTGCAGGAGTGGTCAGGAACTGGAACAGGCTGCCCTGGGAGGTGGTGGAGTCACCATCCATAATGTGTACACATAATCCCCCTCCCAGTTCAAAGCCCTTGCCCCTCATCCTGTCACTCCCAGCCCTTGTCAAAAGACCCTCCCCGGCTCTCCTGGAGCCCCCTTTAGGTACTGGCTCGAATATTTGTTTGTTTTGGTGTGGTTTGGGGGTTTGTTGGTTTGTTTTAGGGTTTGGTTTTGTTTGTCTGTTTTGTTGTGTTGTTGGTTGGTTGGGTTTTTTTGCTTACTTACGAAACTTTCCAGGTTCTTAAAACCCAAAATAAAGCAAACTTGAAGAGTTCCTAACACTAATAACACTCATACGGTTTTAATTCCACAGAGCAAGGGTCAAGCTACAGAGTATTCATTTACAGAGCACAGCACACTTTACCAACTTGAGCAACCAAGTCTAGTTGAGAGCTGTCCCTGTCCACGGCAGGGGGATTGGAGTAGAGATGATTTCTGAGGTCCCTTCCAACCTAAGCCATTCTATGATGCTATGAACTCTCCAAGTTAGCAATGCAGAGATGCTGACAGCAGAAGTGCCAACAGTTCATTTCTGGGAAAAAAAAAAAAAATCAACCAACCAAGCAACAAAACCACAACAAAAAACCCAACCCAGACAATGAAACACTGCAGTGGGAATTTCAAATTACAGTAGAGAACAGGTTTCACCTGGCACAAGACTTAGCTTCATTATGGCTTCCTGGGCAACAATGGCATGGAGATAAGCATATCTGGGGAAGCTACACTCAAAAAATGGACTATAAATCAGGTCCTTCAAATTTGCATCTACAAAAGCAGAGTAATAAAAAGAACAAAGCTAGATGAGAAAGAAAAAACACCTGCAGGAAATGATCACAAAAGCAGATGAAATATCTGTTTCAATAGTTCTGTAGGAAAAGAATTATTGACTTCAAGTTCAAACTGGCAAGTTGACACCAGACAAAAGATCTATTAAGGCAAAATAAAGAGGGCAACAGAACAAATAAATTATCCTCAGAGGTGATTAATTTACAATGTAAATCTTAAAAATGAAAAATATTTGAGATGTGCTTTGTTGGAAGCCAAACATCAACCACACAGGCACGCCCTGAGGAATGGGAAAGACATGCAAAGACAAGCAGTAAGCAATAACTCCATTGTCACTCAGCACTTGCTGTTTGTAAAAAGAACTTAAAAGCAATTATCTATACACAAACCAGAAAAGAGGCACAGAAACCAAGGTACAAATGTTCTACAGCAACAGCTGATGACAAATCAGCAGCCTTCCAGTACCTGAAAGAGGCTCCAGGAGAGCTGGGGAGGGACTTTTGACAAGGGTTGGGAGTGACAGGATGAGAGACAATGGTTTTGAGCTGGGAGAGAGGAGACTGAGCCTGGAAATGAGGAAGAAATTCTTGGCAGTGAGGGTGATGAGACACTGGCACAGGTTGCCCAGGGAGGCTGTGCATGTCCCCTCCCTGAAGGTGTTCAAGGCCAGGCTGGATGAGGCCTTGGAGCAACCTGGGCTAGAGTGAGGCTCCAGCTCAACCTGAGGAGAAGCTTCTTCATTGTGAGGCTGCTGGAAGCAGGCAGGTGCGGGAGCAGGCTGTGCAGAGACGTTGTGGAGCTTCCTTCTCTGGACACCTTCAAGACCCATCTGGATGCATTCTTGTGTGACCTGCCCTGGTTGACCCTGCTCTGGCAGGGGGGTTGGACTGGATGATCTCCAGAGGTCCCTTGGAATCCCTACCATTCTGTGGTTCTATGACATGAGTACCTTTCACTCCAAACAGTGTGCAGGGTTCATGCACACGACAACTAAGATTCGAATTTTACCGATCTTGTCTTGAAAATTCTTCCTCCTCTCTCCCTTTGTTAAAAACAAATCCAGCCAAGATTAGAAGGTTCTCCAGCAGGATTGGGATTATTATTACAAAAACTCATCTGTGGTAACAGGACAGAAAACAAGGCACCCCAACATGTACAAATTCTCTTCAGTCATATCACAATGGCAGGACATCACCTATTCACTTGAATTAATCCCTCTCCTATTTCAGCTTCATGTTACACAATTCCAACATGTAGGAGTACAGCTGAAGTCAATTTTCAGCTGGTGAGGACATTTCACTGCCACTTGATGAATACCAAATTTCTAGAGCAGGTCAGAGAAGAAGGGAGAGCCTCATCCAGACTAACCTCTAGAGAGCCTTCAGTGCCCAATCTAAATCTCAGAAACATTACACCTGGTGAAACTAAATCCACAGGAATTTGTTAAGCACCGACCTAAAGCAGAAACTGTAACCTCTTTGTTTAAGCTTGAAGCTTAAGATTCAGACTGGAGGTTAGGAAGAAAATCTCCACAGTGAGGGTGGTGAGACACTGGCACAGGTTGCCCAGGGAGGCTGTGGCTGCATCCTCCCTGGAGGTGTTCAAGGCCAGGCTGGATGAGGCCTTGAGCAGCCTGGGCTGGTGGGAGGTGTCCCTGCCCATGGCAGGGGGTTGGAACTGGATGGTTTTGAAGGTCCTCTCCAACCCAAACCATTCTGTGAATCTATGAGTCTGTTCTATGAGTTTGTGCTGCTTTAAGGTCCCTTCCAAGCCAAACCATTCTTGGATTCTATGATTTTTCCAATATAGTTATTTTGCTTATTCTACAGAAGCTCTCCAGCATCTACTGATACTCAACTGAAATACCTTTTTTTAAAAAAGTTTTTTAAAAATTCTGTCTATATCCAGTCAACTTTGTTTGCAAAATTGGATTTATTGAATTTGTACCTGTACAAGTAAACAAAGAACAAACCCAGCTTCAACAGGGGACACAGAGGCAGGATGGCAACATGACAGCAGAGTTCTGTGTTCAGTGCTATGTGAATCAAGTCTCAATTCTCTCAACATCCAAAATTCAAACTCTGTGTTAATAAAAAATTAAGAACGTTGAAGTGCTTTAAAGCACTGAGGCTGAAGAAATGAAGCCACAATTATGTCTAGAAATAAATTAAGCTCACAAAGCAAAAGGGAAGATAAGCAGGACAGAAATCTACCTACCACATGGACAGCGTCTTAGGGAACAGTTTCTGCTCTACTGAAATTGCATTTCTTCCAAAACACACAGACTGTTGTCTGCTGCTCTTGCAGGAAAAGTGAACAACAAGATGGACAGGAAAAAAAGAATGGAAATTAAAGCAAAAAAATTGCCAGAAATGACCCACAGAAAGACAGCTGGCATCTGAAGTTAGATCAGGATTGCCTGTTAAAATCAAGGCAAACAGTAGGAAATAAAAAGCTAAGTGTCAGAGGAAGAAAATAGCCTAGCCCAGGGAGTTCAGTGAGCAGTGACAACAGAGCTGCTATTTCAGGAACATTATGCCTGACCTCATACAATCATAGAGCTATTTTGGTGGGAAAACACCTCCAAGATCATCCAGCCCAACCATCAACCCAACACCACCATGGCCACTAAGCCATGTTTCACGGTGCCATGGCCACACATTTCCTGAACACCTCCAGGGATGGGGACTCCACCACCTCCCTGGGCAGCCTCTTCCAATCCCTGACCACTCTTGCAGCAAAGAAATTTTTCATAATCTCCAATCTGAACCTCTCCTGGCACAATTTCAGGCCATTTCCTCTCCTCTTACCACTTGTTAGGAGGATGACTAGACCAACCCCCACCTCACTCAACCTCCTTTCAGGGAGTTGTAGAGAGCAATGTGGTCTCCTCTCAGCCTCCCCTTCTCCACACAAAGCAAATCCAGTCCTCTCAGCTGCTGCTTGTGAGAGGCTTTTTGTCCTGAAGAGGTTTGGAGAGGATTACTTGCACCTTCCAAGGTTTTGATGGACAGGTGAGCAGTATCCATCAAGCACTGCAGTATAGCACACAAAAGGATTTGTACATAATAAGCAACTAAACTACTCAGAAGCACAGTGAAACCCCCAGATGGAAAAGCACCTGAAAAGCAGAACTTGCACTTTTGCATGACTTGTGTGTATGACATCAAAGCTGACCCATTCCCATTAGACCAATGGGAACAGTCCCAAGGAATGAGCAGGATCTAGGAAATGCCATTAGCATCAGCACTGTTTTGACCTCACATCAGAGAATCACAGAATTGCTTCACTTGGAAAATATCTCTAAGATTGAGTCCAACCATCAGCCCAACCCCACCATGGCCATCAAACCATGGCCCCAAGTGCCATGGCCACATGGTTCTGGAACACCTCCGGGGATGGGGACTCCAACACCTTCCTGGGCAGCCTGTGCCAGTGCAAATATTCCAAAGATCAAAGTGAAAGCCACATCGAGATGTCTGGGTTTAGACAAGGCACACATTCTAACCACACTTCATAACCCAGACATTCACTCTAGGCACCACAGCTAGGCAGTTAGTAACAACATCGAGGGAGGTTCTACTCCCACAGGGATCTACGTGGAGAGAGTCCAAGGGAGGGCTACAAGGAGGCAGAAAGAACTGCAGCACTGCCTGGGGAGGAGAGGCTGAGAGCCCTGGGGGTGGTTAGTCTGCAGAGAAGACTGACAGGGGATCTAATAAACATCTATAAATATCTGAGGGTTCAGTGTCAGGAAGGAAGGGATAGGGACAGCCTCTGCTCACTTGTGCCCTGGGATAGGACAAGGGGCAATGGATGGAAACTACAGCACAGGAGGTTCCACCTCAACATCAGGAGGAACTTCTTTACTGTAAGGTCACAGAGTACTGGAACAAGTTGCCCAGAGAAGTGGCTGAGGGCCCCATTCCTGGAGACATTCAGGATCAGCCTGCTGGAGTGGGTAGATGTCCCAGCTCACTGCAGGAGGGTTGGACAAGATGACCTCTGAGGGTCCCTTCCAACCCAATGCAATCTGTGAATATTTCATAATTTAATCTTGATCTCAAATACTAAACAACTCCTGTTTGACTTCACATTTGGACAGATGGACAGCCTGAAGGAGCATGTGTGTGCAGATAGAACTTAGAGCCATGAAAGCCAAGAAGCTATTTTAGCTCACAATTGCTATTTCTTTTGGTGATCTTCAGGCAGATTTAACAGATAAATACATACAAGATCTAACCCAGTGATTTACAGCTGCGAATGAGAATTCCATGTAGCCAGGAAGATCTAGAACTAGAACATAAATCACAGCATGGTAGGGGTTGGAAGGGACCTCCAGAGATCATCCAGTCCAACCCCTCTGCCAAAGCAGGGTCACCCAGGGCAGGTCACACAGAACACATCCAGGTGGGGTTGGAAAGTCTCCAGAGCAGGAGACTCCACAACCTCTCTGGGCAGCCTGCTCCAGGCCTCCAGCACCCTCACACCAAAGAAGTTTCTCCTCATCTTGAGGTGGAACTTCCTGGGTTCCAGTTTGTGTCCATTGCCCCTTGTCCTATCCCAGGACACCACTGAGCAGAGCCTGGCCCCTTCTTGCCCCCCACCCCTCAGATATTTGTAACCATTGATCAGATCCCCTCTCAGCCTTCTCCAGGCTAAACAGCCCCAGGGCTCTCAGCCTTTCTTCATAGCAAAGATGCTCCAGTCCCTTCAGCATCCTTGTGGTCTCTATTGGACTCTCTAACAAAATTTTTCTTTGAAGCAAACTTTTTTAGACTTTAGCTCCCCAGGTGAGATAACTTAAAAAGAAAGAATAAATTAATATCTTCCAACTAACTTATCTAGTACCTCTGATACTACCTTCAGGAAAACCTTCTTCTTTTGCAAAAAAAAGTCAATTTTGAGCTGTCAAATGATCACCATTAGAAGGATTTGTATATTGCATTTCATCTTACTTGCTATGTTACCTGAGAGACCTTCTCACTCTCTACAGCTCCCTGAAAGGAGGCTGCAGTCAGGTGGGGGTTGGGCTCTTCTTCCTAGTCTCAGGTGAGAGAAGGAGAGGAAATGGCCTGAAATTGTGCCAGAGGAGGGTTAGGTTGGAGATAAGGAAAAATTTTATTGCTGCAAGAGTGGTCAGGGACTGGAACAGGCTGCCCAGGGAGGTGGTGGAGTTCCCATCCCGGGAAGAGATGTGTGGCCATGGTACTGTGGGACATGGTGTGATGGCCATGGTGGTCTTAGGCTGAAGGTTGGACTCTGTGATCTTGGAGGTCTTCTCCCAACTAAACAATTCTATGATTGAAGGATGAAGTGGAAAGGCCTTAAAGATGGAGCTTTAAAATGAAATGTTCCTGGCCCCTAATGCTGGCAATGAATGTAACATTGTAATGAGCTCACTAAAGACACAAAAATGGATTTGTTAAGCTCAGTGCAGTGAAAACAAATACATTTTTTTTCTCTACAGAGAAAAGAGCTCTTCCTACAGAGCCTTTTGCTGCCTTACCTCTAGGTCACAGCTGTACTCCATGCCATCCAGCAGCACCACTTTACAGGGCACAGTTTTGATTTTCTTGGGAGCCTTCTGTGGAAGGTTTTCTGCTTTAATTTCAGCTGTCTGCACTTCTTTTGTCTCCCTTTTTTGTTCTTGTTTTTCTTCTTTTTCCTCTGCAACTTTCTCTACTTCCACTTCTTTACCATCTTCTTTGGCAGGCTATATATAAAACACAGTGAAATGATGACTGAAACTCAGGAAGGTGCTTATACATTTCTTTTAGAAGCTAGCAGTAGGAACTATATAAGCTAATAGTAAGCTAATAATAAGGTAATATTAAGCTTCCATTAAAGTTCAGCACGTACTGGATGCATAATAACCAGTGTTAAGGTCCTCCTTTGGGGACCAGATATTCTTACTCTTAAACCAGCCATTTTTTTTTCACCCCCCTTCCTTGAAATGAAATAATTATAAAATTTTTATTGTATTTTTTCCCCATAACAGAAACAAATTTCACAAGGACCTTCAGGAATTATACAACACTAAAAAAGTCTTTATGAAAGTCAAGTTACGCAGAAAGCCCTAAATATTTGAGGTTAGAAGGAACCTCTTGAGATCCCCTAGCCTAATGCTTCTAGAGCTACCTAGAATAATTTGCCCGGGACCAGATCCAGTGGGTTTTGAGTATCTTCACAAATGGGAACCCCACAACCCCTCTGGCCAGCCTGTTGCAGTGTTTGACACATCAGTCACAGTAAAAAATATTTTCTTGTGACGTGAGATGGAATTTCATGGTTTGAATTTGTGCCCACTGCCTTTTTTTCATTTAATTGCATACCACTGAGAAGAGTCTGGCTCCTTCTCATTTCTTCCCTTCAGGCCTCTATACACATTGCTAAGATTGATCCTTCTCTTCTCAGGTTAAACAGTATCAGCTCTCAGCCCCTCCTCACAGGAAAGGTTCTCTGTCCCTCAGCATCTTTGCCACTCTAGAATATCAGGTCTGAGCATGAAGATCTGACACGCAGCTTTTCAAAAGGCAAGACTCTGGTGCACTGCAGAAGGTGGCACCTGCCTTGGAGCTCAGCATCAACCTCCTAGAATGAATCAGGCAGGGCAGTGATTTCTAAGAAAAGGCTAACAAAAATGAGGTAAGGACTCAAAGAATCCACGTGTTATTTGTTGTGGTACAGTCATTAAGGAGGTACCCATGCCATCCAATGGCTTCAGAGACAAAGCTGACTTACGAGGCTTCCTTCTCCTCCCTGCTCATTCCTGCCACTATGACACAGTTCAGTGTTCCTTTGAAGTATGTCCAAGTGTGAGGTTACACTAACACTGGAATGACTGCAGTGAACAATGGTCTGCTACAGAGCAGGAACTTCTTTTAATCAGCCATACTACTCTCAACTGTATCAACCCAACTGCACGAAAGGCCAGATAGGAGCTGCCATTTTGACCTGATAGGACCCTAACAAAGCTTTACAAGAATGACATAAACCCTGACTCAGGTCTCATCACCATTATCTCTAAGCATTTATCAGCCTTCCCACACCTACCTGTGTCTCAGCAGTACTGATGGAGTGGTTTTTCTCTTTGTCTGCTTTAGCATTATGCTGATTTTCATCTCCAGCTTCTTCTGAGCTCTTTTTTGCCACCCCCTCTGGTGTCTGGCATTCACTTTCGTCAACTACTTGCTCTGTGGCCTTCTTCTTGGGTTCATCTTTGGGCTCTGCCAAGGTGTAGGACTTTTGTTTCTTAAGCCAGGGGGGAAGGAAACGAGAAATACCCTTGCTTTCAGATGAAGCTTTTTCCCTCTTCTGGCTGCTTGGGCTAGTTGGTGCTGGGACAGGGGAAGAATCTTGAGCTTCTTCAGAGGATGTTCCGCTGGACTTTTGATTTTCTGGAGACTTTGATGCTTCTTCAGGCTTGCCCTTGGCTTTGTCTGGTCCCAGCTGCTCAGAATCTTTCTTTACTTCAGTCTCTGAGCCAACTTCAGTTGTCATTGTCACAATTCACACTAAAAGAAACGACAATAACAAATAGTTTTGTTATGTAGCATCTTTTACATTCTTTGCAGTAATTTGCAGTAATAATCTGCAACAGTTTCTGACTTTTACAGGATTTGAAGTAATTTGCTGTAATAATCTATGAGAGTTTCTAAATTAAACCTATTGGGGTTGAAGAAATACTTATTTTTAAATCTCAGCTCACAAGTAAAACCAGTAAACTAAAACTCAACTAAGCAGTAAGTTAAACCTTAATGCTCTGTAGATAAAGATTTTCACAGCAATAAATACAGCAAGAGTTTCCTTCTCATTGATAAACATTTCAGTGTGCTCACTAAAATGCATTTGGTTTAGTATAAGCTACTCCTTATAATACCAGCCAAGATTATTCCATGAGTAATTTCAGTTCTCTTTCTACAGGACTCCCTGGCTGACCCAGAAGCTCAAATTTCAGAACAGCATCTTCTCTTGTCACACAGAATCACAGAATCACAGAATTAACCAGGTTAGAAAACACCTTCAAGATCATCTAGTCCAACCTATCACCCAATCAATCTGGTAGATAAAGCCCCTTTACTATTCAGTGACACATTAACATAACACAAGTTTATGCAGAAGGTATGGATGTGCTGGAAGGTGTCTGGAGATGAGCAGAGGGCTGGAGCTGCTCTACTCTGGAGACAGACTGAGAGAGTTGGAGTTGTGCAGTCTGGAGAAGAGAAGACTCCAAGAGGATCTTCTTGTGGCCTTCCAGTATCTGAAGGGGGCTACAAGAAAGCTGGGGAGGGACTTTTTAGGGTATCAGGTAGTGACAGGACTGGGGGGATGGAACAAAACTAGAAACAGGTAGATTCAGATTGGATGTGAGGAAGAAGTTCTTCCCCATGAGGGTGGTGAGAGACTGGCACAGGTTGCCCAGGGAGGTGGTGGAAGCCTCATCCCTGGAGGTTTTTGCAGCCAGGCTGGATGTGGCTGTGAGCAACCTGCTGTAGTGTGAGGTGTCCCTGCCCATGGCAGGGGGGTTGGAACTGGCTGAGCCTTGAGGTCCCTTCCAGCCCTAACAATCCTATGATTCTAAATGAAGACAGAATGCATGCTTCCCCTTTACATTAAGAAATGCCAACCAAGGTGAAGCTAAACTAGTTCATGCTTGATGCAGTTAACTTGCACAACACTGTGAACTGCCATTTTGAGCCAACTGGAAACTAGTTTAGATCACAAGGCAGCAGCACTTTGCCTTAAGGTTTCCATAGCACATTTCTAAGTAGTCAGAAAAAAGGTCAAATTGAGTCTTGCCCAAGGAGAAAAAGAAGGGAAAAAAACTCAAAACAAAATTAACAAAACCTACCAAAAACACCCCAAACAAACACAACAACAGAAGCTAACAGATGCCCAAATACATAAGACTTCTGACAAGAGAGATGGAGGATATTGAGCCAAAGGAAACAAACCTGAGAGTTATCTTAGTAAGAACCTTAAGCACAGGAGTCTTAAACTATCTACAGGCAAATTCACATGAAGAGGCAAGGCCCAGAGGGTGGAGGCAAGGCCCCACAGTGTTGAGGCAAGGGCCCAGAGGGTCAGCTCAAAGCCCCAGAGGGTCGAGTCAAGGCCCCCAGAAGGTCAAATCAGGGCCCCTGGAAGGCTGAGTCAAAGCCCCACAGAGTCAAGTCAGGGCTGATGATACCAAGCTGAGTGGTGTGGTTGATAAGGCTGAAGGCCAGGTTGGGAGCCATCCAGAGGGACCTGAACAGGCTGGAAAGATGGACTCAGGAGAACCTCATGAGGTTCAATAAGGTGAAGTGCAAGGTCCTGCACTTAGGTTGGGGCAATCCTTGCTATCAGGCCAGGCTGAGGGATGATGAGATTGAGAGCAGCCCTGCAGAGAAGGGGAGAAGCTGGACAGGAGCCAGCAATGGGCTCTGGCAGCACAGAAGGCCAAGAGCAGCCTGGACTGCACCCAAAGCAGCATGGCCATAGATGGAGAGAGGAGATCCTGCCCCTCTGCTCTGCTCTGGGGACACCTCACCTGCAGGGCTGGGTCCAGATATGGGGCCCCAGCACAAGAAGGACATTGAGTTGCTGGAGCAGGTCCAGAAGAGGCCACAAAGATGATCAGAGGGCTGAAGCACCTCTCCTATGAACAGGCTGAGAGAGTTGGGGCTGTTCAGCCTGGAAAAGAGAAAGCTGCAGGGAGAACTTAGAGCAGCCTTCCAGTACCTGAAGGGGCTCCAGGAGAGCTGGGGAGGGACTTTTGACAAGGGCTGGGAGTGACAGGACAAGGGGAAGAGGGGTGACTTAGACTGGAGGTTAGTAAGAAATTCTTTAGAATGAGGGTGGTGAGACACTGGCACAGGTTGCCCAGGGAGGTTGTGGCTGCCCCCTCCCTGGAGGTGTTCAAGGCCAGGCTGGATGAGGCCTTGAGCAAGCTGGGCTGGTGGGAGGTGTCCCTGCCCATGGCATGGAGGTTGGACCTGGATGATCTTTAACGTCCCTTCCAACCCAAACCATTCTGTGATTCTATGATTTTCTTCTCCCACTGTCTCCAAGTAAGCTCTCCTTTGCCCCTTCAACTTTTGTAAACGCTGTACCAGCTGCAGCAGGATAAGGTTATCTATCTCCACTGAAGAGAACAGCTATTCCCTCTCCTTTTCACTCACCCTTCCACTCCCTCTTTATTCCACTTGGAGCAACTA
This sequence comes from Indicator indicator, assembly GCF_027791375.1. NCBI lineage: Eukaryota > Metazoa > Chordata > Aves > Piciformes > Indicatoridae > Indicator > Indicator indicator. Next base: position 2,282,822 of record NC_072036.1, read on the forward strand.
ACACTGGGCAGAGCTCACACCCGCAAGCAGGGCTGAATACTATGTTCAGCACACGCATTATGTGCAGTAATTTATAGTCCAGATCAGGCTGAATGTACTGGTGACAAAGAATCCTTAATCTGCATTTCTGGTACATTTTAAAACTTGTATTTTACCATCAGTGTGCAAAGCAGAGGTCTCCTGACATCGCAGGGCTCTGTGCTGCAGCATGCTCCTGACAGTGCCGCTAAAACCTGCACACGCTGTGTTAGCAGATAAAGCAAACAGTGAACCCAGCTACACCTTTCAGTCATTATTTGTGTGCAAAGACCTGAGGCTCTGAATGCAAAGGAATAAAGAAACCACTAAAGAATAAACTTCTCAACTCTGAGGTCCTTAAGGCAGCAGAAGTGTTCCCAGGAGTGACTTACATCAGCCTGCATGGTCTTGACACACTGGCTGTGAGGAGGACTGCTTGGCTGCCTCCTCCCTGGAGGTGTTCAAGGCCAGGCTGGATGAGGCCTTGAGCAAGCTGGGCTGGTGGGAGGTGTCCCTGCCCATGGCAGGGGATTTGGAACTGGATGATCTTTAAGGTTCCTTCCAAACTAAACCATTCTATGAGCCAGGTGAGCAAGCTGTAAGTGTCAGCCTGTGCATTGGTCAGCAGATGGTGCCATCACAGCTCTCAAAACCAGTAGGTTTCAGAGGTCAGACTTTGAACAGCAACAATATTCCAGTTTCAGATGTAATTCCCAAATGATGAGAAGTACTGGAATGCTTTCACAGAAGCATTAACGTTTTGATAAGTATCACTTCAGAGCCAGAGAGGGAATTACCACTCCATGAGAGAAACAATTAGTTCCATACCTACACAAACATGTGTCTGCAGATATGCATGGTCATGGAGCCTGAGCTTATGTCTGAGAGCAGAAATGGCACCAAATTGTCTTCCCAAACAATCCTATGGCTTTTGAACCCAGTTTCCAGAGCACTCCAGGCATATCACAATGGCTAGCAGAGCCAGAAAGCATTAATGGCAACTATAAAAGCATCCTTTCCCTTAAAGCATCCTTTTCCCTAGCTAATGAGGTCATCAAACACACAGGTATTTTGTGAGCCTTTGTTTGCATCCATGCCATCAAACAGCTGAACACCTGCAAGAACACTGTCTCCCCTCTGGAACATTCATGCAGGAACACTACTAGGAAAACATTTTTGTCCTTACACAAATATATCATCAAATCTCTAGAACTAATTTTTAGAGTGCTAAAAAACTCTTGCAGATGCATCATCATCCCTTGCAATACACAGGACTCAACAAAAAAACACTGGAAAAACACTGGCCAGTCCCTACACAGGGCAGTGTGGACCTCTGAAATAGAGTCACAGAACGGTTTGGGTTGGAAGAGACCTCCAAAGCTCATCCAGTCCAACCCCCTCTGCAGCCAGCAGGGACATCCTCAGCTACATCAGGTTGCTCAGAGCTCTGCCCAGTCTCACCTTGAGTATTTCCAGGGATGGAGCCTCACTACCTCCCTGGGCAGCCTGTTGCAGTGTTCCACCACCCTCATAGTACAGAACAGTTCCTCCCATCCAATCTAAATCTGCTCTGCTCTCATTTCAAATCATTGCCCCTTGTCCTGTCACTGCAGCCTTCTTGTAGCCCCTTCAGGTACTGGAAGGCCTGGAGTGATACTTTAGTAATTCTGAAAACCACTGTAAAGAGAGAAGAAAATATTCAAAGCTACAGACAGCAAATGAACTGAGACAGGGAAAGCTATTTCTGTCTGAAATGGCAAAGTGAGGATCTGCAGCCCAGAGCTTTGTTGTGAAAACACTTCTCACATTGCCAAACTTCTGCAGAGCCACTGTGGGGACCTTACCTCAGCTCTCTGTCAAGTCCAGGCAGAATCCAGGAGCACTCCTGTTTCTCAAAGACTCTTTCCCACTGAAGCAGCACAACCACACATCTATTATTTGTCACTCAAACACTCCCAACTTTTCACAGAACCACAGAATTGTTTAGGTTGGAAAACATCTTTATGATCATCGAGTCCACTCATAAAACATAATCCACCTGCTGCAAGCCATTGCTGTTTTGCCTGGTAAACACCTTGGCTATTGCAATCCTTATACAACTTGAAAGGATTAATGGAAAACTCAGCTGAAGGGATACAATGCTCCAGAAAGGATCAATAACACTACAAGACATGAAAAACGAGAATTCTTTGTACATTATTTTGTTACTTTTTTTGTCTGACACTAGGTGACAGCCAAAAAATGTATAATAAAACACCAACAGTAATATTAGAAAGTGCTGTTTCCCAAACTACATAAAATGGATTGAGACCTGCATCAAGTGAGTAACAGCACCCATACAACAGACAAAATCAGCACAACAAATCCCAAAATTAACCACCCCCCCCAAAAAAAGCAAAACAAAAAAAACCAATGACCCAAGAGCAATCAAGCCCCAAGAACAACCAAGCCCCCAAGAGCAACCAAGCCCCCAAGAGCAACCAAGCCCCCAAGAGCAACCAAGCCCCCAAGAGCAACCAAGCCCCCAAGAGCAACCAAGCCCCAACAGCGACCAAACCCCAACAACAACCAAACCCCCAACAACAACCAAACCCCAACAGCGACCAAACCCCAACAGCGACCAAACCCCCAACAGCGACCAACCCCAAAGCACCAACCCCAACAGCGACCAAACCCCAACAGCGACCAAACCCCCAACAGCGACCAAACCCCCAGCACCAACCCCCAGCGACCAAACCCTGCAGCGACCAAACCCCCAGCACCAACCCAACAGCGACCAAACCCCAACAGCGACCAAACCCCCAACAGCGACCAAACCCCACGACCAACCCCAACAGCGACCAAACCCCAACAGCCAACCCCAACAGCACCAAACCCCAACAGCGACCAAACCCCAACAGCGACCAAACCCCAACAGCGACCAAACCCCCAACAGCACCAAACCCCAGCACCAACCCCAACAGCAACCAAACCCCCAACAGCGACCAAACCCCCACACCAACCCCAACAGCGACCAAACCCCCAACAGCGACCAAACCCCAACAGCACCAAACCCCCAACAGCGACCAAACCCCAACAGCGACCAAACCCCAACAGCGACCAAACCCCAACAGCACCAACCCCAACAGCACCAAACCCAACAGCACCAAACCCCAACGCCAACCCCAACAGCAACCAACCCCCAACAGCGACCAAACCCCTGCAGCAACCAAACCCCCAACAGCGACCAAACCCCAACAGCGACCAAACCCCTGCAGCGACCAAACCCCTGCAGCAACCAAACCCCCAACAGCGACCAAACCCCAACAGCGACCAAACCCCAACAGCGACCAAGCCCCAACAGCGACCAAACCCCAACAGCGACCAAACCCCAACAGCAACCAAACCCCAACAGCGACCAAACCCCAACAGCACCAAGCCCCAAGCACCAAACCCCCAGCACCAACCCCAACAGCGACCAAGCCCCAACAGCGACCAAACCCCAACAGCGACCAAACCCCAACAGCGACCAAACCCCAACAGCGACCAAACCCCCAACAGCGACCAAGCCCCAACAGCGACCAAACCCCCAACAGCGACCAAACCCCAACAGCAACCAAACCCCAACAGCAACCAAGCCCCAACAGCGTCCAAACCCCAACAGCGACCAAACCCCAACAGCAACCAAGCCCCAACAGCAACCAAACCCCTGCAGCAACCAAGCCCCAACAGCGACCAAGCCCCAACAGCGACCAAACCCCAACAGCGACCAAACCCCAACAGCAACCAAACCCCAACAGCAACCAACCCCAACAGCGACCAAACCCCCAACAGCGACCAAACCCCCAACAGCGACCAAACCCCCAACAGCGACCAAGCCCCAACAGCGACCAAACCCCAACAGCGACCAACCCCCAACAGCGACCAAACCCCCAACAGCAACCAAACCCCAACAGCGACCAAACCCCAACAGCGACCAAACCCCAACAGCGACCAAACCCCCAACAGCGACCAAACCCCAACAGCGACCAAACCCCAACAGCAACCAAACCCCCAACAGCGACCAAACCCCAACAGCAACCAAACCCCAACAGCAACCAAACCCCAACAGCAACCAAACCCCAACAGCAACCAAACCCCAACAGCAACCAAACCCCAACAGCAACCAAACCCCCAACAGCAACCAAACCCCCAACAGCAACCAAACCCCCAACAGCAACCAAACCCAAAGCTTTCAACAAAAGAACCTCACAAATACCTTTCAAGGTCTACATGCAGCCAAGCTGTGATGCCCACACAGAAAAGTCTTTGCTTACTTAGAAGCAAACAGGCATCCTCCAGCTCTCGGTGCTGCTCCTCCTGTATTTCCAACCTAGAAATCCTCTGAGACACAAAGGCAAGCAAAGCCCAACCCTGCAGAATGCCAGCACCCCAAAGAGCAGCTCCAGCCTGTCGTGCCAGAGTGTACATCCACACATGCACTCTGTTTATTAAGCAAGTTGTGTGCTGCTCCCCAGCACTGCAAAAATGTTCTCAGCTGATGAGAATCCACCAGGCTTTTTCAAAAGCTGTATTGAACAAGAGTGACCCCACCCAAGCCCTGACACTGCCAGACAAGGACAGACTCAGTGGAAAACCGGGATTTAGTTCCAAATCCATTTCAGCAGCCAGAGCATGAGCATGGGTCAAGAGACAGCTCTGCTTTCCTGTTATCTGTCCAAGCTACAAACAACACAGCCTGAGAAAAGCCTCTGCCCTGTCCTTGAAATCAACAGGGTGAGTTTACAGCAGGGTTTGACTGCAACTTAGAACTCTCACAGTAACCATGACCTAGAGATGACAAAGAGCAGCAAGTACTCATTTCATACAACCAGCTTCATGGAAAGCAGCTCCATGGAGAAGGGCCACGAAGGCCTGACAGACAGTAAGTTATCCACGGGACAGCAGTGTGCCTGTGGCCAAGAAGGTAAATTGGATGCTGGCATGCATTAAGAAGAGTATGGACAGCAGGGCAAGGGGGATTCTCCTTCCCCTCTACCCTGGTGAGGCCACATCTGGAGGATTGTGTCCAGTTCTGGGCTCTACAGTTCAAGAGGGGCACGGAACTGCTGGAGAGAGTTCAATGGAGGCTATAAAGATGCAGAAGGGACTGGAACATCTCTGCTATGTAGAAAGACTAAGAGCCCTGAAGCTGTTTAGCCTGGAGAGGAGAAGGCTGAGAGGGGATCTGATCAATGGTTACAAATATCTGAGGGGTGGGGGGCAAGAAGGGGCCAGGCTCTGCTCAGTGGTGTCCTGGGATAGGACAAGGGGCAATGAACACAAACTGGAACCCAGAAGTTCCACCTCAAGATGAGGAGAAACTTGTTTGGTGTGAGGGTGCTGGAGGCCAGGAGCAGGCTGCCCAGAGAGGTTGTGGGGTCTCCTTCTCTGCAGGCTTTCCAGCCCCACCTGGATGTGTTCTGTGTGCCCTGCCCTGGGTGATCCTTCTCTGGCAGGGGGTTGGACTCAAACTCCAGAGGTCCCTTCCAATCCCTACCATTCTGTGATTCTTTTACTGCAAACTGAGAGGTCCTTGTGTAGTAAAGCTCCAGGATGCTGGAACCCCAGCTGCACATCATTGTTCTGACAAGTATCCATTTCCTCTCCAGTGGAAACCACATTGAAAATTATTAGCATCCGACATGGTTAGGAAACGTACAACAGAATGCAGAAGAGGAAAACCATCACAAGTGCAAGGTTCATGACCAGGAAAAGGAAATGAGAAGAGGCTGCTCTGTTCTTCTGGTGAGCACAAGTGACAGGCCCCTACAAGCAGGACAGGAATTGCAAGTAATTTTCCCCAGCAGATCTCCCCATCAGCTTTCTTTTCCCCAGTATGTGGAGGCTGGAGGCCCTACAGCTGCAGACACAACAGAGCTCACACTCCAAATGCCCATCAGCTTTTCATTTCAGTCATCCAGTTTAGGAACAACAGCCAGGAACCAAGTGACATGCACAGGGACAGTTAGCTCTGTCATGTACATGAAGGGAGTTGAATAGACAAATGCTGTTTACAGAGCTTCAGGGAGTAAACAGAGCCACAGAAGTGCCTTTTTTTGGCAGCAGCAGGGCTGTGTTTCAGCTCTAAATTGCACTTCATTTTTGCTAGTGTCAAAGATAAGCACTGGGGAGAGAGCAGCTCTTTGGCAAGCCAGTTTAACAATGCTGGTTGATGTTTGCACATTACGGAGGGAAAAAAAGACTTGGAAAAAAGTGACATTAAAATTCTGAAGTAATTTCTACAGGTGAGAGGTGTCCAGTCTGCTCTTGCTACTGTTGCTTTAGTGTCAGCTCTCCTGGAGGAGGATGCAAGTTGAAATGCAAACATTGACACTGCCACCACTTCCTACCAAGTCACTTGGTTAAATCATAGAAACATAGAACTGTGGAGGTTGGGAGAGACCTTTCAGACCACCAAGTCCAAGCACTCCCCCAGAGCTCACAGCCCCACCCCTGCTGCTGAGCCACTGCCACTGCCCCACGTCCCTCAGCACCACATCCATGGCAGCTGTGAAACCCCTCCAGGGATGGGGACTGCAGCACCTCCCTGGGCAGCCTGTGCCAATCCCTGACCACTCTTGCAGCAAAGAAATTTGTCCTAATCTCCAACCTAAGCCTCCCCCGGCACAATTTCAGGCCATTTCCTCTCCTGTTATCACCTGAGACTAGGGAGCAGAGCCCAACCCTCAACTTACTGCAGCCTCCTCTCAGGGAGCTGTAGAGAGCAATGAGGTCTCCCTCAGCCTCCTCTTCTCCACACTAAACACCCCCAGCTCCCTCAGGTGCTCCTCCCCAGCCCTGTTCTCCAGACCCTTCCCCAGCTTCATTGTCCTTTTGTGGACTTGCTCCAGCCCTGTGTCCTTCTTGAGAGTGAGAGGCCCAAAACTGAACCCAGCAGTCAAGGTGTGGCCTCACCAGTGTCACCATCCCTGCCCTGCTCCTGCTGCCCACACCTAGGTCAGGATGCTGTCAGCCCTCTTGGCCTCCTGGGCACACTTGCTGGCATCCCAGACAATTAATCTTAAAGAAGCTGATTCCAAATAAATGAAAAGTTTCAAGCTATAAAACGAAGCAAGTTGGGATCCCTACAGGTGCCCAGCAGCTGTCTCTTTGTTGGGTGTGCTGCTACCAGTACATGAATCAACTGCTGAAGGACCTGAAGAGCCCTTGATACACATGCAAGGAAGCAGAGCCAGGCTATTAATTGCATAGCATAGTTCAGTTACAAAAATAAACGGTAACCCTCAGGGGGTTAACTGCTCTAATTCACAGCTGCTGCTCCAATCAACAGCATCACAGAATCACCTGGCTGGAACAGACCTTAAGTTCCTCCAGTCCAACCAGAACCTAATATCTAGTTGGTCATGTCCCTGCTCACTGCAGGGGGGTTGGACAAGATGACCTTTGAGGGTCGTTTCCAACCTGATGCCATCTATGATTCCAAGAAAAGTTTATTTACTGTGAGGGTGTCAGAGAGGTTGTGGGGTCTCCTTCTCTGAAGATGTTTTAAAGCTGCCTGGACATATTCCTATGCAACTTGCTGGGGGTAAATCTACTTCAGCAGAAGGGTTGGGACTCAATGATCTCCAGAGGCCCTTTCCAACCCCTACCGTTGTGTGATTCTGTGACCTCCCTGTACATGACAGTTAGACCATGTCCCTCATGGAGCTCCTCATCCAAGCTGTTCCAGCTATCCCACACCCCCAAACCTCAGAGGTTTACCCCCAAGATGCCTTGTGTTGGTGTTTCCATGTTTCCAGCTAGCACAAGCCATCAGAACCTCTCATCTGCTCCTGGAACAGAAGTGTTTCCCTGGACAAGCAGGACCAGTTTCACAGAATCACACACAATCACAGAAGCAACCAGGTTGGAAAAGACCTCAGAGATCATCAAGTCCAACCTATTACCTCACACCTCCTGACAACTAAACCATGGCTCCAAGTGCCACAGCCAAGCTTGTTTTGAACACCTCCGTGGGCAGCACATCCCATGGCCAATTACTCTTTCTGGGAAGAACTTTCTCTTCACCTCGAGCCTGAATTTCCCCTGGCACAGCTTGAGACTGTGTCCTCTCCTTCTGTCACTGTTGCCTGGGAGAAGAGACCAACCCCCACCTGGCTACAACCTCCCTTCAGGTAGTTGTAGACAGCAATGAGGTCTGCCCTGAGCCTCCTCTTCTCCAGGCTGAAACACCCCCAGCTCCCTCAGCCTCTCCTCACAGGGCTGTGCTCCAGACCCCTCCCCAGCCTCCTTGCCCTTCTCTGGACACATTCAAGTCTCTCAATGTCCTTCTTAAACTGAGGGGCCCAGACCTGGACACAGCACTCAAGGTGTGGTCTGACCAGTGCTGAGCACAGGGCAGGATGACTTCCCTGCTCCTGCTGGCCACACTCCACCTCCCACCCCCAAATAATTCTAACGCCCCTATAAAGCGACAGATGTGAAACAGGCCACTGCTAACATTTCCCTGCACACTTGTGCTTAATGCAATACATCAGGAAACAGTGGAAGTGCAGAGAACTCTGCTGCTCAGGAAAGCTGCACCTGCTGCTCTGGGGGACACAGCACTGCCAGCCCTGAGCAGCAGAAAGCAGTGACAGAGATGCCTCTGAGCTTAGCACATCAAACTGGCAGCCCAAACTCCAGCGCTCCCATGGGCTCTGCTGAATGCTGCTGAGTCCAAGAGTGAATATACCATCAACTTCCTAAACACTTCCCGCTTCTAGTGGCAATGGCTCCACCACTGACAACATTCCAACCACAGCAACATCTCCAAGCTAGACCAAGTGAAGTAATGCCCTAAAGGTCAAAAAAGGTCTAATAACCCTAACAGATAATAAAAAAGTAAATCATAGAATGGTTTAGGTTGGAAGGAACCTCAGAGACCATCTACTCCAAACCTCCCTGCCATGGGCAGGGATACTTCCCACAAGCCCAAGTTGCCCAAGGCCTCATCCAACCTGGCCTCCAACACCCCCAGGGAGGAGGCATCCACAGCCTCCCTGGGCAGCCTGTGCCAGAGTCTCACCACTCTCAGACTGAAGAACTTCTTCCTCAGCTCCACTCTAACCCTGCTCTCCCTCAGCTTCAAACCATTCCCCCTTGGCCTGTGTCACACCCACATGAAATGTCCCTCTGCAGCCTTTCTGGAGGACGTCTTCAGGTCCTGGCAGGCAGCTCTAAGGTCCCCCTGGAGCCTTCTCTTCTCCAGGCTGAACACCCCCAGCTCCCTCAGCCTGGTCTCATAGCAGAGCTGCTCCAGCCCTTTGATGGTGTCTGTGGCTGCCTCTGGACTTGCTCCTGCTGTCCCACCTCACACATGCTGGGCAGTACCTCACAGAATAGCAAGGCTTGGAAGGGACTAGTCCCAGCTCCCTCCTCACAGACCTTCTTGTGCTATGTGTGGAAGGGCTGGGAAGTGTCCTGAATCCCAGATAGTGCTTCAACGAATGGGAACTGCAAAAACCCCTCACTGGGGACCAAGGTAAAACCTGTTGGTTGTTGTTTCAATTGATAGAACAAGAGGAAATGGCCTGAAATGGTGTCAGGCAAGGCTTAAGTTGGAAATGAGGCAAGATTTCTTTGCTGCAGGAGTAGATTGGAAGAGGCTGCACAGGGAGGTGGTGGAGTCCCCATCCCTGGAAGTGTTCAGGAACACGTGGCCACAGAACTTGGGGCCATGGTTTAGTGGCCATGGTGGTGCTGGGTTGAAGGCTGGACTCAATGATCTCAGAAGGCTTTTCCAACTCAAACAATTCTGTGATTCTATGAAAAGAGAACTTCATGCCAATAATGCTGGGTTTGTGGCTGGACTTCAGCACTTCAAATGTTTCTCAGTTATCTAAAAGTGATTGAGCTGCTTTGTGCTCTCTGGAGGGACATGCCCAGCATTGCAGTATGACCCAGATAGGAGGAAATGCATGAAAGGCCCAAGGGAGGAACTATTTACACAAAGTTTTCTTTGGAGAGTCAGGGAAAGGCGACAGATAAGAAAGCTTGAAACAAATCATTCGTTTGGGAACATCAAGAACACAGTGGGGAGGAGTACTCAGAACTGTGCTGGAGACAAGGCAGAAGAGGAGAGAGTTGCCAAGGCAGGGCTGCAGTGGTATCCCCACAGAAATCAAAACCTCCAGCTGCAAATCACCCAGACAGCCTCACCGCTGCAGGAAAGCCTTTCAGTGACCCCAGGGATGGCCTTGGAGGGTTCTTGCTGCAGGCATTCAGGCCACAGCAAGCAGAGGCTTTATTTTGCCTTCTTGGTCCATGTTTGCAGCTCTCATCCTATATATCCAGGGAAGTGTCAAAGCTGTGAAATGGTCTTAAGCAAACAATTCAAGAGGAATTTCAAGGAGATACTGGGGAGAGTCCAAGGGAGGATGATGAAGGCACTGGAACATCTCTCCCATGAGGAAAGACAGAGCCCTGGGGCTGCTTAGTCTGGAGAAGAAAAGACTGAGAGGGGATATGTCTATCAATATCTGAGGGGTGAGGGGCAAGAAGAAGGGGCCAGGCTCTGCTCAGTGGTGTGCTGGGATAGGACACAAACTGGAACCCAGGAAGTTCCACCTTCAACATGAGGAGAAACTTCTTTGCTGTGAGGGTGCTGGAGCCTGGAGCAGGCTGCCCAGAGAGGTTGTGGAGTCTCCTTCTCTGGAGACTTTCCAGCCCCATCTGGATGTGTTCTGTGTGACCTGCCCTGGCAGGGGGGTTGGACTGGGTGATCTCTGGAGGTCCCTTCCATCCCTACCCGTCTATCATTCTATGAAAATCCAAGCTGACAGCAATTTATAATCTAATCTTTTTATTGCATAAACACCAAGAGCCCCACACCAGCTCCACCCCAAAAGCACTGATTTGTTTGAATGAAACTTTCAATCTGCACTTGTTTTGAGGACTTCTTTGCCTCCTTTAGGCTTCACCAGTTTAGGTGCTGCTTGAAGTCATCTTTTCCCTGCTATTCTCTACTCCTTTGCATTTAATCTTGGATCCAAACCCATGTTGGAGCTCACAGACATGGACTTCTCCATTCCCCATCAAAATTTTCCTTAACTCTGAAGTTAATTTCAAATTGAAAGCAATAAGGAAAATTGATATAAGCATTATAAGAGACCAAATCAACCAGAATGTTGTATAACTGGGGTGGGGGTCTTGTGGGGGAAGGGGGAGGGAGGTGTTTGCTTGTTTGTTCTTGGGTTTTGGTTTGTTGTTGGTTTTGATTTAGTTTTCTGTTTCTTTGGGTTCTTTTTTAGGGGAGGAGGGGTTTTCTTGATGGTTGAGTTTTTCTCTCTGTGTTTTGGTTTGTTTGGAGTTTTGTTTTGCTTTGCTTTGGGTTTTCTTTTTGCTTGGTTGGGTTTTTTCCTTCATTCTTTTTGCTTGGTTTTTTTGTTTCTTGGTTTGGTTTGTTGGACTGTAGGGGGAGAGGGGTTTGGGGAGCAGTTTTTTTGTTTTGTTTCCAAGAGCATATTCCTGTTTTGAACCAATAGGAAGCACGTACTAACAGAAAGGACAAGAGACTCAGAGTGCTGTTTAAAATGACACCGTGTTCTCTAAGAAATCAATATCCAAAAGCAACCACTCCCACTGTGAGGTGGACAGGATGCAGATGTTATCTGAGGAGAACCTCATAAGGTTCAATAAAGTGCAAGGTCCTGCACCTAAGTCAGGACAATCCTCCATATCAATCTGAGCTGGGGGATGAGGACATTGTAGAGAAGGACTTGGGGGTGCTGGTGGGGGAGAAGCTGGACAGGAGCCAGCAATGGGCACTGGCAGCACAGAAGGCCAAGGGCAGCCTGGGCTGCATCCAAAGCAGCATGGCCAGAGATGGAGAGAGGAGATCCTGCCCCTCTGCTCTGCTCTGGAGAGACCTCACCTGCAGGGCTGGGGCCAGCTCTGCAATTCCCAGCAAGGAACTAACTGCTGGAACAGATACAGAAGAGGCCACAAAGATAGTCAGAGGGCCGGAGCAGCTCTACTATGGGGACAGTCTGGGAGGGTTGGGGTTGTTCAGCCTGGAGAAGAGAAGGCTCCAGGCACACCCTAGAGCTGCATTTCAATATCTGAAGGGAACCTATAGGAGAGCAGGGGAGGGACTGTTCAGAAGGGCCTGTGGGTATAGGCTGAGGGGCAGTGGTTTGAAACTGGAGCAGGGGAGATTTAGGTTGGACATCAGGAGGAAGTTCTGCACAATGAGGGTGGTGAGACACTGGAACAGGTTGTCCAGGGAGGAGGTGGAGGCCTCATCCCTGGAGACTTTCAAGCTCATACTTGATGTGGCCCTAGCCTCATGTAGTTGGGGATGTGCTTGCTGTCTGTAGGGGGTTGGACAAGGTGACCTTTGAGGGTCCCTTCCAACCCAATGCAATCTGTGAATGTGAATGTCAGAGACCAAGACCTGGAGCTTCAATCTGGATGAAGTCAGGGATCAGCTAGTGTAAAGAACTGAGGGGCCTCAGATGAAAGACTGGAATACTGCAGCAGCTGGAAAATGCAACCATCTGTGTCTGTGCTCAGATCCATCTGAGAGCCTGGACCTCTGGCAAACAGGATGAACACCACGCAAATGAATGGTCAGTAACAAGAGTGGCTATAGAAGGAAAGTTCAAAGCAAAGCCTGATCTTCCAGCTCTTGAGCCTCCCTAGTCCCATGAACAAAACCTTCAGCCAGCTGACAGCAAGAGAAAGGAAAGACACCACTGGAGAGAAAGTCAGGAGCACAAACAGGGTGGGGGTGGGAAGGAGAAAACAGGAAACAGACACTAAAGACAAAACAGGAAAAAAGGTCATGATTTGTTCACTAGCCAAAGCACTGCAGTGAGGCCAGAGATGGGGGCAGGGTGGGAAGACACCAGGATGCAGGGATGGGCTAAGTTACACTGCAGAGGCTACTCAACACACCACAAGATCTCCAAGCCTTGGTCCTTCAGGTGCTGGGCTGGAAGGAATGCAGTAACTATCATTTCACCCTCACAAAATCCTGACCAATAAAGTCATCTAAAATATCTAAAAAATTATTAATTGGTGCCAGAAAGGGCAAAGGCAAAGCTATGGAACTGGGAAAAGCAAACCCTGACCATCTGCTGCCCTTGTGCCACACTGTTTCATAAGGAGGACACAGAGCTGTTGGAGAAAGTCCAGAGGCAGCCACAAACACCATCCAAGGGCTGGAGCAGCTCTGCTGTGAGGCCAGGCTAAAGGAGCTCTGGGTGTTCAGCCTGGAGAAGAGAAGGTTCCAGGGGGACCTTAGACCTGCCTGCCAGGACCTGAAGGGATCCTACAGGAAGGCTGCAGAGGGACTCTTCATGAGGGTGTCTGGAGACAGGACAAGGGGGAATGGCTTGAAGCTGAGACAGAGCAGGGTTAGAGTGGAGCTCAGGAAGAATCTCTTCAGTAGGAAAGTGGTGAGATTCTGGCACAGGCTGCCCAGGGAGGCTGTGGATGCCTCCTCCCTGGAGGTGTTCCAGGTCAGGTTGGATGAGGCCATGGGCAATCAAGTCTAGCTGTGAGGTGTCCCTGCCCATGGCAGTGGTTTGGAGTAGGTATCTCTGAGGTCCCTTCTAACCCACAGCATTCTATAAATCCCAGAATAAACTAGGCAAGAAGATTTCAATACAGTTGAGATCTGAAAATGTATTCCCAGGTTGGCATGTTCCATGCTAAGGTGCCAGGCTAAGACTTTTCAATGCATACAGCCATATGAGAGAGAGACAGTGAGATGGGAACAGTCAGAATGGAGTTGGAGCACAACAATTCTCAGTCCTGTAATGGGAGAGAGACTCCCAGAAATTGCCAGGAAATAGCAGCCAGGCTGCTGTGAGCTCTGATGGGAGGGCTTCACCCTTTGCAGCACATGGACTCCCTTCTGCCTTCGTAGTAGTTTCATGTAAACATCTCTTTCATCCTCTTTTCCTTCCCTCCCTTCTGCTACCTTCACTTAATCTTATTTGCTTTTTTTAGACTCCTCCTGATTACCAGCTAAGTCCTCTGCCTCCCCTGCTTAATTCCATCAGCATTGCTAGAAAGCCAGGGTGCCAAACAATGTCAAAAGCCTGGCTGCCATCCAGAGTGTCCAGCAACTCACCTGAGCAAAAGCAGCATACAGAGGGGCAAGAGACAGTCAGAATTTTCTTTCACAGATTGCATTGGGTTGGAAGGAACCCTCAAAGGTCATCTTGTCCAACCACCCTGCAGGCAGCAGAGACATCTCCAACCAGAGCAGGCTGCCCAGGGGCACATCAAGTCTGAGCCTGAATGTCTCCAGCATCAGGGCCTCAACCACATCTCTGGGAAACCTGTTCCAGTGTCTCACCAGCCTCATACTGCAGAACTTCCTCCTGATGTCCAACCTCAATCTGCCCTGCTCCAGTTTCAAACCACTGCCCCTCATCCTATCCCCACAGACTCTTCTGAACAGTCCTTCCCCAGATCTCCCGGAGCCCCTTCAGATATTGAAATGCTGCTCTAAGCTGGAGCCTTCTCTTCCCCAGGCTGAACAGCCCCAACTCTCCCAGCCTGTCCTCATAGCAGAGGTGCTCCTGATGTCTGATCAACCTCACAGCCCTCCTCTGGACCCCCTCCATCAGGTCTGTGTCTCTCTTGCATTGGGAGCTGCAGAGCTGGCCCCAGCCCTGCAGGTGAGGTCTCCCCAGAGCAGAGCAGAGGGGCAGGATCTCCTCTCTCCATCTCTGACCACACTGCTTTGGATGCAGCCCAGGCTGCCCTTGGCCTTCTGTGCTGCCAGTGCCCATTGCTGGCTCCTGTCCAGCTCCTCCCCCACCAGCACCCCCAAGTCCTTTTCTACAAGGCTGCTCCACAGGAGAAACAGAATAAGCTATTGAGAAAATTCCCTGAACGTCTTGATTTGCCAACTGATCAAACACTGAAAAAATAATCAAGTAAAACGTTGGTCAGCTGACCACAAATGATGCCACAGGCAACCTTGTAACAGGATATAATTGGGAAAATTATAATAGGAATCAGTCAGCTTCATAAATAACCTCATAAATGGACTCAGTGATCTTAAAGGTCTTTGCTGCTCTTGGCAAGTCTGTGACCCTCTGCAATAGCTAAGTCTTAGTGAGAACTACACTACCTGTTATTGAGGATTTGCTTCTGCCCAAAGCAACTGGACACCAATATAGCTAATACATCAGAAAGATGTGCTGGGAGGCTGAAACAAAGGGAACTCAGCTCTTCTTCCATTTCTGTGCATCACAACATCTGTTCTGGTTAGTGCACTCTCATTCCCAATAGCTGCAGAAATAACAGAAACCACAGAATGGCTGGGGCTAGAAGGGACCTCAGAGATCACCTACTCCAACCTTCCTACCATGGGCAGGGACACCTCTCAATTAGACTTGGTTAACCAAAGCCTCATCCAACCTGGCCTGGGACACCCCCAGGGAGGAGGCAGCCACAACCTCCCTGGGCAGCCTGTGCCAGAGTCTCACCATGCTCATACTGAAGAACTTCTCCCTCAGCTCCCTGCTCTGTCTCAGCTTCAAACCATTCCCCCTTGGCCTGTCCCTAGACACCCTTATCTAGTCCCTCTGCAGCTTTCCTGTAGGTTCTTTTCAGGTATTGAAAGGCAGCTCTGTCCCTCCTTGAAACAAAGAGATAACTGAACCTGAGGATGGGACAAATCACCAGATTTTTCTGCTCTAATCTCCCCAGGCAGCTTGTGCTGGAAAACATGGCTGGATTCTGGTCTTGATTCACAGTCTGTGGAGACTCTGCATTCCCTAACTGCAGGGATTACAGGCATCAAACCCCAACACTAGAGCTGCTTTCATAGGCAACCTCTTCCAGAACAGCCCCTGCTTAATGGAGATGAAAGTGGAAGATCTAAATGCTTCTGAAGGAATCAGCCTGACACAAAACCTAAGGCAAAGCCTATCTAGAAGAAAAGGATTGTCAGCTCTGTTGACGTTACCAGTGACCTGCTTTCCCCTGGGCTGCCTGGGATGAATAGCCTGAATCACCAATCCACTTTGGCACTGCTCAATCTGAGCCAGGCTCTCAGCAGCCTGCTGTGCTCAACAGCCTCTAGCAATCTTTGCCCAGGTTAAGATATGTGGAGAGCTGCAATCTGCTCATGCCCAGCAAGAAGCATCACTGGTACATCCACAGCACTGAGAGCAGCAGCACAGGGAGGGGATTCTGCTCCTCTGCTCTGCTCAGACCCAACTGCAGCACTGCCTCCAGTTCTGGGGACCCCAAACACAAGGACCTGGAGCTGCTGGAGAGGGTCCAGGGAAGGCCACAAAGATGGTCAGAGGTTGGAGAACCTCCCCTGTGGGGACAGGCTGAAGGATTTGGGACTGTTCAGTCTGGAGAAGAGAAGGCTCCAGGGAGACCTTAGAGCAACCTTCCAGTACCTGAAGGGGCTCCAGGAGAGCTGGGGAGGGACTCTGGACAAGGGCTGGGAGTGATAGGATGAGGGACAATGGCTTTGAGCTGGGAGAGGGGAGATTGAGACTGGAGATGAGGAATGGAGGATGATGCAAGGTCCTGCATCTGGGTCAAGGCAATCCCAAGCACAAATCCAGGCTGGGCAGGGACTGGCTGGAGAGCAGCCCTGAGGAGAGGGACTTGGGGGTGCTGGGGGAGGAGAAGCTCAACAGGAGCCAGCAGTGAGCACTTGCAGCCCAGAGAGCCAAGCAGAGCCTGGGCTGCAGCAAGAGAAGTGTGGCCAGCAGGGCCAGGGAGGGGATTCTCCCCCTCTGCTCCACTCTGCTCAGACCACACCTGGAGCTCTGGGTCCAGCTCTGGAGCCTCTGTTATAAGAGGGCTATGGATATGCTGGAAGGTGTCCAGAGAAGGGCCATGAGGATGAGCAGAGGGCTGGAGCACCTCTCCTATGAGGAGAGACTGAAATAGTTGGGGTTGTGCAGTATGGAGAAGAGAAGGCTCTGAGGTTACCTTCTTGTGGCCTTCCAGGATCTGAAGGGGGCTACAAGAAAGCTGGGGAGGGACTTTTCAGAGTGTCAGGGAGTGACAGGACTGGGGGGAATGGAACTAAGTTGGAAGTGGGGAGATTCAGACTGGACGTGAGGAAGAAGTTCTTCCCCATGAGAGTGGTGAGAGCCTGGAATGGGTTGTCCAGGGAGGTGGTTGAGGCCCCATCCCTGGAGGTGTTTGCAGCCAGGCTGGATGAGGCTCTGGCCAGCCTGATGTAGTGTGAGGTGTCCCTGCCCATGGCAGGGGGGTTGGAACTGGATGAGCCTTGTGGTCCCTTCCAACCCTGACTGATTCTAGGATTCTATGAAATTCTTGGCAGTGAGGGTGGGGAGACACTGGCACAGGTTGCCCAGGGAGGCTGTGGCTGCCTCCTCCCTGGAGGTGTTCAAGGCCAGGCTGGATGAGGCCTTGAGCAACCTGGGCTGGTGGGAGGTGTCCCTGCCCACAGCAGGGGGTTGGAACTGAATGATCTTTAAGGTCCCTTCCAACCAAAACTATTCTAGGATTCTGTGAATTCTTGCTGTCATCAAGGACTGAGGACATTTTCCATTGCAAAGAATTCATTAAAAAAGTTGCATGAAAAATACAGATCTTACATTGCTGAGTTCAGAGCAGGCTTTGCTACTTGCACAGTCTGGCCAGCAGCAGCAGGGTAGTGATGGTGCCCCTGTACTTGGCACTGGGGAGGCCACAGCTTGAGTGCTGGGTTCAGTTCTGGGCACCACAGTGTAAGAAAGATGTTGAGGTGCTGGAAGGTGTCCAGAGAAGAGCAGTGAGTCTGGTGAGGGGCTTGGATGCAATTGTACGAGGGGCAGCTGAGGGAGCTGGGGGTGTGTAGGCTGGAGGAAGAGGAGGCTGAGGGGAGACCTCACTGCTCTCTGCAGCTCCCAGAAGGGAGGTTGCAGTGAGCTGGGGGTTGGGCTCTTCTCCCTAGTCTCAGGTGATAGAAGGAGAGGAAACGTCCTAAAATTGTGCCAGGGCAAGGTTAGGTTGGAGATAAGGAAAAATTTGCTGCAAGAGTGGTCAGGGATTGGCAGAGGCTGCCCAGGAGGTGGTGGAGTCCCCATCCCTGGAGGTGTTCAAGAAGCTGTAGATGTTGTGCTTCAGGATACAGTTTTGTGGTCATGGGAGTTGGTTGATGGTCAGACTCTTAAATGTCTTTTCCAACCTTAATTCTCTGATTTGCAGACCTCCTGCAGAAGTGTTACAAATATCACATTCTTTTTCTTCTTAGTGTTGACCATGATGCTGCCTTAAGAATTGCTTCTAAGTAACCCTTACCACATCCTTTAGTGAATGAAAATCATAGAATCAGAGTGGTGTGGGTTGGGAGGGACCTGTAAGGGACCTTGGAAAGGACCATCTAGTCTAAGAAACCCATGAGGATCAAAAACCAATTCTCAAAAGTCAAACTTTAAGAAGGGGAGTTGTGATTTGACTTTCCACTCATTCCTAGCACTCCTGGTCTGCACAAGAAGAAAGAATCCTGCAGCCTCTTGGAAGCTGTGCAATATTTCTACTTAGTGTTTAATCCCTTTGGGAAACACAGCAAGAGGAAAAGGAATGTAAACAGATTTTAAGAAGCTGTGTTGGGGCAAGTTTTTCTTCTTCTAGTTCTGAGCCCTTTGTTGAGAGTGGTCCAAGAAAAGCCCTTCAACAGTGAAGCTGATGGGGAAAAGCTAATATTTGTAAATGGTGGTTAGAAAAAAAGCAGGCAGTTTTGTAAAGAGATCTCCCTGTTTGTACTGCTGAGGGGGAGGGGGGGGGGGGAAATTCTTGTAGGTTGCTTTAGTCACAGGTGCTCAAACAGCTCTGACAGCTGCTTGGAAAACCTTCGAGTCTCCAAGTCCATTAATGAAGTGAGCATTACGACTCTGGAAAGCCACTTGCTAGAAGTGGTCCAAGTTATTATTTCAGACATCTGTGAAGCCCTCCCAAAGGATTCAGTCTCATCTTTCAGGAATTAAGTGGAGGTCTGGTCTGAAAAGTATAACCAGGCACCTGGGGACATGGTTTAATGGCCATGGTGGTGCTGGGTTGATGGTTGGACTCAAGGAACTTGGAGGGCTGTTCCAACCCAAACAGTTCTAGGAGTCTACAAAGCAACAAAACACCTCCAGGTTACATGCCAACTTTGAGCTCTGTTCTAGTGCTAGGACTGACCACATTATGGACTAAAATGGAATTCATTGTCATATTTTTTAACTAGAAAAAGCCTCCCAATATATTACAGATCCTGCTTTTAACTGCCCTGTAGCCAGCATTCATTGATCAAATCCATCAGTAAGGGGATGAAAAACACTCTAAGGCCAGCACAGCCTGTGGCAGTGCAGCATTTCTCATGACTGACTAAACACACAGCTTGGGCACACAGAGAGCTTGTGGAGCCTCCTTCTCTGGAGAGACTCAAAAGCCATCTGGATGTGTTTCTGAGTGACCTGCCCTAGGCAGCCTTGATCTGGCAGGGGACTGGACTGGATAGCTGGTCCCTTCCAACCCCCACCACTCTGTGACTCTGTGTGACTCATTTGAACCTCTTTAAAAGAATCCATCCCCTGACTTTGGATAGCAGGAATGTTCTGCCAGCAGGTGCACACATGCCTGCAGGACAGAAATGCTCTGCCAGCAGGTGCACACATGCCTGCAGGGTAGTGTTCTGATGATTTTGCTCAAGAAATATCCATTCCTTTTTCTTCAGCACTTGTTCAAATGAAGGTCTTTCAGCAGGATGCAATGCTAATATTCATAGAAACATAGAACTGCTGAGGTTGGAAGAGACCCTTGAGATCAAGCCCAGTCACTCCCCCAGAGCTCACAGCCCCAGCCCTGCTGCTGAGCCACTGCCACTGCCCCACGTCCCTCAGCACCACATCCATGCAGCTCTGAAACCCCTCCAGGGATGGGGACTGCAGCACTTCCCTGGGCAGCCTGGGACAGTGCCTGAGAACCCTTGCTGGGAAGAGATTGTTCCTAATCTCCAACCTGAACCTCCCCTGGCACAGCTTGAGGCTGTTTCCTCTTGTCCTGTCAATTATTGCATGTGAGAAGAGACCAACTCCACCTCCTTTCATGGAGCTGTAGAGGGCAATGAAGTCTCTTCAGCCTCATCTCCTCCTGCCTAACCAACCCCAGCTCCCTCAGCTGCTCCTCCCCAGCCCTGTTCTCCAGACCCTTCCCCAGCTTGGTTGCCCTTCTCTGGACCTGCTCCAGTCCCCCAGTGTCCTTCTTGCAGTGAGGGGCTCAAAACAGAACCCAGTACTTGAGGTGTGGGGGGGATGTAGCCTCAACTACCTCCCTAGGCAACCCATTCCAGTGCTCCACTGCAAGTGCAGAAGTTGTTCCTAACATCCCATCTACATCTCCTCTAATTTCAAGCCACTTTCCCTCATCCTGTCACTACAGATGTATTGGAGATTCTCCCAGGCTTGGTAGATATTTGACATGGGTTAGCTGCTTAGTACAGATGCATCCAAGAGAAGTCAGAGCTCCTCTTCTGTATTCAAGGTCTGTGGCCAAGCATCTGTGTTCATGCCAAAACTACAGAGCTACCCCAGCAGACTGTGTGCTGCATCCCAGTTCCCAGTGCTATGCTGAGCACATCACATCCCTCAGCATGGAACACAGCATGGGAACATCATCAATACCTGACATACTTTTTTGCTCAGCTAACCAGGTCTCCAAAAATGGTACTGCTGAAATTAAATCTAATCTAATCTCTCTCTAGAAAATGGATATTCTCATAGCTGCCTTCCCCCAGTGTCTGCAAGCAGCAAGTGTGCACCTTGTGGTTGTAAAGGAGGAGGAGCTGTAAAACTCAGAGACAGCTGGGTTTGGGCCTGGGATCTCCACAAGGCTTCACCAACACAGAATCACAGAATGACTCAGGTTGGAAAAGACCCCTGTGATCCTCTCTCTACAACCTCCTTTCAGGTAGTTGCAAAGAAGGAGGTCTCCCCTCAGCCTTCTTTTCCCCACACTGAACACCCTCAGCTCCCTCAGGGGCTCCTCCCCAGCCCTGTTCTCCAGACCCTTCCCCAGCTCTGTTGCCCTTCTCTGGACTTGCTCCAGCTCCTCAATGTCCTTCTTGGAGTGAGAGGCCCAAAACTGAACCCAGCACTCAAGGTGGCATTCAACAGATCCAAGTGCCAGGTGCTGCACTTTGGCCACAACAACCCCATGCAGAGCTACAGGCTGGGGTCAGAGTGGCTGAGAGCAGCCAGGCAGAGAGGGACCTGGGGGTGCTGGGTGACAGCAGCTGAACAGGAGCCAGCAGTGTGCCCAGGTGGCCAAGAGAGCCAATGGCATCCTGGCCTGCATCAGGCATGGTGTGGCCAGCAGGAGCAGGGAGGTCATTGTACCCCTGTACACAGCACTGGTTAGGCCACACCTTGAGTACTGTGTCCAGTTCTGGGCCCCTCAGTTTAGGAAAGATGTTGAATTGCTGGAGCATGTCCAGAGAAGGGCAACGAGGGTGGGGAGAGGCCTTGAGCACAAGCCCTATGAGGAGAGGTTGAGGGAGCTGGGGGTGTTCAGCCTGCAGAAGAGGAGGCTCAGGGGAGACCTCATTGCTGTCTACAACTACCTGAAGGGAGGTTGTAGCCAGGAGGGGACTGGTCTCTTCTCCCAGGCAAGCAGCACCAGAACAAGAGGACACAGTCTCAAGCTGCGCCAGGGGAGGTTTAGGCTGGAAGTGAGGAGAAAGTTCTTCACAGAGAGAGTGGTTGGCCATTGGAATGTGCTGCCCAGGGAGGTGGTGGAGTCACCATCCCTGGAGGTGTTCAAGAGGGGATTGGACGTGGCACTTGGTGCCATGGTTTAGATAGTCATGAGGTGTAGGGTGACAGGTTGGACTCGATGATCTTTGAGGTCTCTTCCAGCCTTCTTGATTCTATGTCTATTTCTATGTGTGGCCCCACCAGTGCTGAGTACAGAGTGTCAATCACTGCCCTGCTGCTGCTGCCCACACTGCTCCTGATCCAGGCCAGGATGGCATTGGCCTTCTTGGCCACCTGGCCACACACTGGCTCATCTTCATGCAGCCATCAAACCAACACCCCCAGGTCTCTTTCTACAGAGCAGCTCTCCAGCCACTCTGTGCCAGGCATGCCTGGTGTCACCTGCACACTTCCTGAGGATGGTCTCCATCTCCTTGTCAAGAGCTTTGACAAAGATTCTTAACAGGAGTGGCCCTGCACAGAGCCCCGGGGAACACCACTTGTGCCTGGCCACCAGCTGGATTCTGAACTCCATTTCCCACCACACTCAGCCAGTGTCTGACCCAGCAGAGCATGAGTGCTATATGGGTAACAGTGTCCCCAGCTGTCACCCAGGTATCCCCAGGAGGAAATGCAACAAGCCAAAGGAGACAGTGAGCTCTGATCCCTGCAAGATATGCTGCCAAACCTCCACCTGCTTCAAACCAACCTGTAACAGCACAAGGCTCTGAGCTGCATTGTCCTTGGAGAAGCTTCATCAACTGAACAGCTCCAGAGAACTTTTGTTTTTAATAGAAGGATTTCATCTCATATTTTAAATCATGTATGTGATCCTAGTGGGCAAAATGCTAAAGGAAAATACTGAGCAGACCACTACTGACCCAGATCCTCCATTCTGAAGTGACTCAGCAAACAGGGTGGAGTTTCAACAGAGCTTACTGTGCAGATAGTGCCCTTTATGCAGATCACACATGGAATCACAGAATGGTTTGGGTTGAAGGGACCTTAAAGGAACCATATACTTCCAATGCCCTGCCATGGGCAGGGACACCTCCCACCAGCCCAGGCTTGCTCAAGGCCTCATCCAGCCTGGCTTTGAACATCTCCAGGGAGGAGGCAGCCACAGCCTCCCTGGGCAACCTGTGCCAGTGTCTCCCCACCCTCACTCTCCAGAATTTCCTCTTAATCTCCAGTCTAACTCTGCCCTTTTCCAGCTCAAAGCCATAAAAGCATATTAGAAACACACAGGTTACTTTCATTTGCAAAGGCACAACAGCTTTCAGAATTCCCCTCTCACTGGATGAGGAACCCTGAGCTATGCAGTAACAGTGAAGAGAATCACAGAATGTCAGGGGCTGGAAGGGACCTCCAGAGCTCATCCAGTCCAACCCCCAGCCAGAGCAGGAGCACCCAGAGCAGGTCACACAGGAACACATCCAGGCAGGGTTTGAGTATCTCCAGAGGGAGACTCCACAATTCCCCTGGGCAGCCTGGTCCAGGGCTCTGTCACCCTCACAGGGACAAAATTTCACCTCCTGTCTCCATGGAACTTCCTCTGGCTCAGCTTCCACCACTGCCCCTCGTGCTGGCATTGGGCATCACCCAGCAGAGCCTGGCTCCAGCCTCTGGGCACTCCTCCTGCACATCTTAGTCTCTTCCTCTTCAAGCTACAGAGCCCTCAGCTCCCTCATACAGTAAAGGACTTAACTGAGTTCAGACTTAAAAATGAATGGCTATAAAGCCCTGGAGGAACTACCTTTGGTAAGTGTTTTTTCATGCAACAAATGAGATTCTGAGGCCAATTCCATAGAGAGCAGGAAGAGGAACAAACCAAACCAACCTTTCAATGGCACTTGCAAAGGGCTTGAAACAGGTGATGTGTTTACTTGGAATGACTCAGGGGACCTGATCCAGGTCTTTAACAGCTAACAGCTCACCAAACCTGAAACTGGGACTGTGTCAGCTTCCCCTGCTGACATAATGCCCAGCCTGCCCTTCATGCACTCCCCTCTTTCAGAGCAGGGACACAGAAAGGCAGTGTCCCTTCAGTGCTGCTTGGAGCAGACGACTCTTTGTAGCCACCCGAAGAATGTGTGCTGGGATCTCTCCCCATTTAATCACTGCCAGTCATAACAGCCTATTGTGAAAGATAATCCCCTCCTTTATCTTAGCATCAGTGCACTGGGGCATGGACAATTTAGGAGCAGCACAGTCACATGCATCAGCCACGAGGGATCCACTACAGAGCTGCTGCAAAGTTGGGGAACAAACGAGTTGCTTGCCTCTCATGATCCATAGGCTGGATCTGGAAGTTTCACAAGTTCTTCATACTGCTTTGAGGGGAGAGACAGAGGAAAGCCAACAGCAGTAGTTGCAGTGTTCCCTTCACCACATGCTCAACAGACAGCAGCCTAATTACAGCTGCAAATGTCTACATTAAATTATCACAGAATGGTCTGGGTTGGAAGGGACCTCCAAAGCTCATCCAGCCCAATCCCCCTGCACTCAGCAGGGACATCCTCCACTAGATCAGGTTGCCCAGAGCCCTGTCCAGCCTCACCTTGAATATCTCCAGGGATGGAGCCTCAACCACCTCCCTGGGCAACCTGTTGCAGTGTTTCACCACCCTCATGGTGCAGAACTTGTTCCTCACATCCAATCTAAATCTGCTCTGCTCTAGTTGGAAGCTATTGCCTCTGGTCTTGTCACTGCAGTCTCTCTCCAGCCTTCCTGTAGCCCCCTTCAGGTACTGGCAAGGCTGATATTAGGTTTCCCCAGAGCCTTCTCTTCTCCATGCAGAACACCCCCAGCTCCCTCAGCCTGGACTCATAGTAGAGGTACTCCAGCCCCTTGATGATTACAGGAATAATATCTCATTCAAAGTGCCCTTGAGGCACCAGGAAAAGTGTCTCCAGCAGATCAAGGGAGGTTCTCTTCCCTCTGTGCTCTGCCCTGGTAAGGCCACACCTGCAATACTGTGTCTGGTTTTGGGCTCCCCAGTTCAAAAGAGACAGGGAACTGCTGGACAGAGCCCAGCTAGCTACAAGGATGATGAAGGGACAGGAACATCTCTTCCTTGAAGAAAGACAGAGAGCAGGGGCTCTTTGGTCTGCAGAAGAGAAGGCTGAGAAGGTGCCTTGATCCCCCCATCTGGATCATGAGGGTGGTGGAACACCGAAACAGGTTGCCCAGGGAGGTGTTGGAGGCCCCATCCTGGAGATATTCAAGGTGAGGCTCAACAGGGCTCTGGACAACCTGATCAAGTGGAGGATGCCCCTGCTGACTGCAAGGGGTTGGACTGGATGAGCTTTGGAGGTCCCTTCCAACCCAAACCATTCTGTGATGCTATGTTGAACAGAACAGACCGTGGGGAGTCCTGAGCACTGGGGAGCACCACCTGTGACTGGCCACCAGCTGGGTTTAAGAGTGCAGGCTACTGAGAGATGCAGAATCACCACCTCTGGGGAGTTACTGACACACGGAGGAGTGCCAGCTAGCTGCACACAGCAGCAGTCCAGGCACACACACCACTGCCTTATGTCCCTCAACCAGCCAAGGTCTCCTCAAGAAACAGCCTCCTCCATGAGATGTCACACACCCCTCTGTTACAATAACGAATGGTCAGAAAACCAGCTGGGTTATTGCAAATAAGGGTTTGTGAGAACCTCCTGCTGATAACTGTTGAAACTGAATGGTTGAAAAGAAAATAATTTCACACAGAGTAACAGATTGAAGCCTGCCTTTTTGTGCCTTCTGCAGAACACTTCACAACACCCTGCTCCTAAAGACCTCTCATCTCTCCTGGTTTTGAACACTCCCCAGTTCTAGAGGGACAGGAGTCTGCTGGAGAGAGTCCAGCAGAGCCTCCAAGGATGCTGAAGGGACTGGAACATGTCTCCCATGAGAAAAGGCTGAGAGCCTGCAGAAGAGAAGGCTGAGAGGGCATCTGATCAATGTCTATGAATATCTGAGGGGTGGATGTCAAGAAGGGGCCAGGCTCTTGCCAGTAGTGTCCTGGGATGGGACAAGGGACAATGGACACAAACTGGAACCCAGGAGGGTTCTCCCATGAGGAGAAACTTCTTTGGTGTGAGGGTGCTGGAGGCCTGGAGCAGGCTGCCCAGAGAGGTTGTGGAGTCTCCTCTGGAGACTTTCCATCCCCACCTGGATGTGTTCCTGTGTGACCTGCCCTGGGTGACCCTGCTCTGGCAGGGGGGTTGGACTCAATGATCTCTGGAGGTGCCTTCCAACCCCTCCCATTCTATGATTTTAAAAGGCTGATTTAATTAAAAACAGTGGTTAAAAAGTGCCTAAACTCCAGTGTTAACATTTTCAGCAAGATTATGCAGATAAATCTAGAAATGGTTCACCACTGCATTTACAGAGAAGCATCCTGTGAGCACTTCACCATTGGAGGTCATTGGCAAACCACAGCAGCCTCACCTGCCTATCCTTCTGGCAGCTATGGGATGCTATGAAGGAACCTCTGAGGAAGACATGGTAAAGATCACTGTACATCCTTCCACAGCCCCACAGCCCTGGAGAGTCATCCAGGTTGAAGCCTAAGAAGCACAGCCAGCAGATGGAGAGACAGGATCCAGCCCCTCTGCTCTGCTCTGGAGAGACCTCACCTACAGTGCTGTGTCCAGCCATGGGGCCCTCAACACAAGAAGGTGGTCCAGAGGGAGACCACAAAGATGATCAGAGGGTTGGAGCCTCTGCTGTGGGGACAGGCTGGGCAAGCTGGGACTGTCCAGCCTGAAGAAGAGAAGGCTCCAGGAAAACCTTAGAGCTGCATTTCAGTATCTGAAGGGGACCTCCAGGCAGGCTGGGGAGGGACTGTTCAGAAGGGTCTGTGGGAATAGGACGAGAGGCAATGGTTTGAAACTGGAGCAGGGCAGAGTTAGGTTGGACATCAGGAGGAAGTTCTGCACAATGAGGTTGGTGAGACACTGGAACAGGCTGCCCAGGGGTGTGGTGGAGGCTCCATCCCTGGAGACATTCAGGGTCAGACTTGATGGTACCCTGGACAGCCTGCTCCAGTTGGAGATGTCCCTGCTGACTGCAGGGGAGTTGGACAAGATGACCTTTGAGGGTCCCTTCCAACTCATGCAACCTGTGAAAAAGTAAATGCCAGGCACAATAAATACTAATGAGAAATTCTCTTCAAATGGTTGTACTACAGAGCAAGTAGAAAACTGTTTCAAAGGTGAATATTAGCATCTCAAAACCTGACAGCTGAAATTTTTAGCAGTAAGAAGTTTCCCGTTGTCATGGCAACCATCTGCACCCCTGCAGGAAATCAGCTTCTCTGCATGGATTTTTTTTTCAGGAAACTAAAGACTTTCACATTAGTTAAGATATTTATTTGATTTCTGAAGGAGGGTTTTGGTTTTTTCCAGAATCCTGTTTTCTGCAGTGGATTTTCTGGTTTGGCGACTTCAGCTGATCCCAGCACTATCTGAGGCCAAGCACCATGTGTCTCAGATTACCTCAGCTTTAAGTTGTGTCCATCCTAGTGAGTTACTAAAGCTTTGCAAGACTCCTTCAGCCTCTTATCCAGCTCTAGCATCTCAACAAGGCAAAGGTTTACAAGGAAACATTTTAAAACAAAGCTATCAGAGGAGATGCTTGAAAACACTTTGATGAATGCAGCTGCAAAAGCAAATCACAGAGACATTGTTAAACATTTTGTTTCTCAAGAGCTGTCTGTTGTGTTAACAGGTACCAGGGACTAAGACCATTAACCACTGAATTCATCTGAAAGTACAGGGACAAAGCAGCACAACCTCCTAGAACAGACTCATGGATCCACAGAGAGGTTTGGGTTGGAAGGGACCTTACAGATCTTCCAGTTCCAACCCCCTGCCATGGGCAGGGACACCTCCCACCAGCCTGGCCTTGAACACCTCCAGGGAGGGGACAGCCACAACCTCCCTGGGCAACCTGTGCCAGTGTCTCACCACCCTCACTGCCAACAATTTCTTCCTCATCTCCACTCTCAATCTCCAATCTCTTCCAGCTCAAAGCCATTGCCCCTTGTCCTGGCATCCCCAGCCCTTGTCAAATGTCCCTCTGCAGCCTACTTGTAGCCCCCTTCAGGTACTGGAAGGCTGCTCTGAGGTCTTCCTGGAGCCTTCTCTTCTCCAGGCTGAAAAACCCAAATTCTTTCAGCCTGTCTCTATAGCAGAGCTGCTCCAGCCATCTGACTGCCTTTGTGGCCTCCTCCGGACCCACTCCAGCAGTTCCATGTCCAGCAGTTCAAGACTTCTCAGCAGTATCACCAAGACCTTTTCCAGTCCAACTGATTTCTGAAGCAGCAACAGCTGCAGCTGCCTCCCACTTCCATCCTTCCTCCCACAGTTGAGGAGCCCCAGTGACTCCTGTCCTGTTGCCCTCATACTGAGTTCCTGGTTCCTCTCTGTCCAAATTGTCAACCTTTGAAAGCTTCCCAGAAATCTACCCAGCTTCACCCAGGAGAACAGAAACAGAACTAAAGTTACTGCAAGAATCAAGCTTTGCTCTAGCTTGCCTCTGCCTCTCACAAAGCTACTGCAAAGCCATGCCCTTCCCTTACCTTCTGCTACTGGAAATGCTAGGACAGGAAAGGGCAGGATGCAGACCAGAGGAGTGAACTGCAGACCTTGCTGTGTGTCAGCATCCTCAGCTGCTGCAGCAACCCTTGTGCCAAAGCTGGCAAAGCACAGAGCCCCCAGCCAGGGAATCTCAGCCTCAGGTTTCAGGCTGAGGTTTCGCTGCCCTTATCAAGCCTGCACTCCACAGAGCAGCTCTGTGACCACAGACAGCTGAAGCACATCTGAAAGGCAACCTTGGTCTGTACCCTCTCCTTCCAAAACCACTGAAACTATTACTCTGTCCCCAGCATCAACTCCTGGTTACAAAAATAGTAATGAAGCCCTGGCAGCTGTTTTGCAAGCTTTTGTCTGATCATTCCTGCCAGCTCTCACAGGGGTCACTCCAAACTACTAGAACTTCTTTCATGGTTTGAGGGGGGTGATGGAGGAAATAAGGCTACTACTACTTAAAACAAAAAGAAATGAGTTTGTTTCTAGCTACAGCTGCATTCACTGTGAATTATTTCCCTCCCATCTGCTGCAGTGCCTCAGGAGACATTCTTCTGTGTTAAGGGTGCAATTACTCTCCAAAGCTGTGCTATAAATTCTTCATCCCTTCACAGCTGTGCCTCTGTCCACAGCCACACAGTCTCAGGCTGCAGGTAGTTCAAAAACGACTGCAGGACATCTGCATTGCTGCCTCCACTGCTGCTCCTGGTGCTTGCAACCTGCCAGCACTTCTCAGCCTTGGACTCATTCTTAAGTGATTAAAAATATAAACAGCTCAGCCTCCAGGTGGAGAGGGCTGACAAGTGATGTCCCTCAGGGGTCTGTACTGGGACCAGTGCTGTTCAGTATCTTCATCAGTGATAGAGAGTGAGACTGAGGCACCCTCAGCAAGTCTGTTGATGATATCAAGGTGTGGTTGGTAAGTCCTGAGGGACTGGGAGAGGCTGGAGAAGTGGGCTGAGGAGAATTCTCATGAGGTTCAATAAGATGAAGTACAAGGCCCTGAACCTGGGCTGCTGGGGCAAACCTCAATATCAATCAAGGCTGGGGGCTGAGGAGATTGAGAGCAGCCCTGCAGAAAAGGACATGAAGGTGCTGGTGGGTGAGAAGCTGGACAGGAGCCAGCAATGGGCACCTGCAGCACAGAACGCCAAGGGCATCAACAGCAGCATGGCCAGAGATGGAGAGAGGAGATCCTGCCCCTCTGCTCTGCCCTGGGGAGACCTCACCTGCAGGGCTGGGTCCTGCTCTGGGGCCCTCAACATAAGAAGGACATGGACCTGATGGAGAGGGTCCAGAGGAGGCCACAAAGATGACCAGAGGTGGGGAGCAGCCCTCCTGTGAGGGGACAGGGTGAGAGAGTTGGGGCTGTTCAACTTGGAGAAAAGAAGGCTGTGGGGAGACCTTAGAGCTGCATTTCAGTGTATGCCAGGGACCTACAGGAAGGCTGGGGAGGGACTGTTCAGAAGGGCCTGTGGGGATAGGATGAGAGGCAATGGTTTGAAACTGGAGCAGGGCAGATTTGGGTTGGACATTAGGAGGAAGTTCTGCACAGTGAGGCTGGTGAGACACTGGAACAGGCTGCCCAGGGAGGTGGTTGAGGCCCCATCCCTGGAGACATTCAAAATCAGACTTGATGAGGCCTCGAGCAACCTGGTGTAGTTGCAGATGTCCCTGCTGTATGCAGGGAGGTTGGACAAGATGACCTCTGAGGGTCTGTTCCAACTGATGCATTCTGTGATTCTATTCTCCACAGCCTGTCAGTCATCAAGAGCTGTGCAGCTCAGTCGGAATCACTGCCTAGGCAGACACTATTGCCAATGGCAGCTTCAGCTTTGGAGCTGGTTTTGTGTCTTAAGTAAGCAGCATTGCTGCTTCCATTCAGGAATACCAGCCAGGTGTCTGCTTTCCAGAGAAATCCATTGGTATGATACCTCCAGGAAGCAGCACAGGCTGCCCAGAGAGGCTGTGGAGTCTCCTTCTCTGGAGCCTTTCCAGCCCTGTCTGGATATGTTCCTGTGTGACCTGTGCTGGATTCTCTGGTCCTGCTCTGGCAGCTGGGCTGGACCCAAAGATCTCCAGAGGTTCCTTCCAACCCCTAACATCCAGTGAGCTGTGACTCCAAGGTTTGGTACTCTTCATATTGATCCCACAGAAGAATGATAAAAGTATTTGTGGATGGAGTGTTCCCCTACCATTTCAGCCATGTGTTTACTCTGTGCAAATCAGTTAGCAGAACAACATCAAATACTTGAGCTGTGCTAACACAACACTCCAGCTACCTCATTAACCCTCACTAAACACATTAACAATGTGGAGTTTAGAAAAGAAACAGGCATTAAAAAAAAGGGCTGCTCTTAAAAGCCAAAGCCTTTCCCTCAAATTCTTTCTCATGCCAACGGTCTCAAACTTTCTTCATTTCCCTCCCTTCATACTTCAGAATTTTTATGCCATTTAAAATATCTAAGCCAGTTTAACAGTGTGGCACATGAAACCTGATCAGAACACACAGAACCATTCACAGAACTCATAGAATTCATAGAATACTTGGTTGGAAGGAACCTCAAGGATCATCCAAGGCCAACCCTTCCAGGTAAGAATATAGCTGAAATGAGCTGGCCCAGCACTCTGTCAAGCTGGACCTTGAACTATCTAATGTAGGGGACTCAACCACCTGCCTTGGGTTTCATAGTTTGAATTGTGAAAAAAAAAAAAAATATTCTGGCATCCAGTCCAAATCTCCCCAGTAGGAACCCTCAGAGAGGTTTGGGTTGGAAAAGACCTTAAAGCTCATCCAGTTCCAACCCCTGCCATGGGCAGGGACACCTCCCACCAGCACAGCTTGCTCAAGGCCTCATCCAGCCTGGCCTTGAACACCTCCAGGGAGGAGGCAGCCACAGCCTCCCTGGGCAACCTGTGCCAGTGTCTCACCACCCTCACTGCCAACAATTTCTTCCTCATCTCCACTCTCAATCTCCCATCTTCCAGCTCAAAGCCATTGCCCCTTGTCCTGGCATCCCCAGCCCTTGTCAAATGTCCCTCTGCAGCCTACTTGTAGCCCCCTTCAGGTACTGGAAGGCTGCTCTGAGGTCTTCTTGGAGCCTTCTCTTCTCCAGGCTGAAAAACCCAAATTCTTTCAGCCTGTCTCTATAGCAGAGCTGCTCCAGCCATCTGACTGCCTTTGTGGCCTCCTCTGGACCCACTCCAGCAGCTCCATGTCCAGCAGTTCAAGACTTCTCAGCAGTATCACCAAGATCTTTTCCAATCCTCATCTCCAGTCTCAGTCTCCCCTCTCCCAGCTCAAAGCCATTGTCCCTCATCCTGTCACTCCAAGCTCTTGTCCAAAGTACCTCCCCAGCTCTCCTGGACCCCTTCAGGTACTGGAAGGCTGCTCTAAGGTCTCCCTGGAGCCTTCTCTCCCTACCCTAAGCAGGCTCAAGTGGTTTTGCCCCTGTTCTTGTGCAAATGGGGAAGCCACCATCCTGTCAAATGGCACAGTTGTGATCACTGACTGAGGACTAAATTCAGGGCACAGCTGGGCCCAGAGGAGTTTGTCAGAACCCTCAGCCATAGATTTAGTACTGGAAGCAGTGATTGGCTCCGCCTTGGGCAGGCAAGGGAAGGCTGCACACAATGTCTGGAATGCTGTGTGGGCAATGCCATCTGTAATCCTGGGAGCTGCTGCTCTCAGACAATGCTTTATAGATGATCTTTCAGATACAATTAGATCGCAGCCCACTGGTTCCACCACAACGAGCCCGGAACACCCTCACCACATGCAATATTCACAGTGTATTTCACTAGGATGCAGGGATGGCTCACTACCAGCACAACCCTCCTCTTGCTTTGTCCAGCCATTCCTTACCCTCCTTTCCCAGGGAGCAGAGGGAACCCAGGAGCCTGAGCAGTACCCATCCTCCTGGAGCTTCCTTCCCCCCACTGCAGGCTCTGGGATTTATAATCAAAACTGTCTGGGGCTCAGAGTGCTGCTGGTGTTGCCTGCCATGCTGGCAGACTGTTGAAGTTACAAAGAGAGAAGTGTGTGCCAAAACATGTCCTCCTGCTTGCCAAACATGTAATCCTGCTGCATACTTCCTGAGAGGAAAAGGATTTAATAAATATGAGACAATTTCCTTTTCCCTTTGCTTAGAAACTATCTTCTTTCCCACGTGCTTAAGGTCAGAGAATAAGAAACAGCTCAGCTTCCACTTCTAAAGGCAGCTGAGTTGATTCTCTGCCTGGCACACTCAGCCTCATTCCACCAAGCATATTCTGTGTTTTCTTAACAAGTCAGATGACAACCACCAGGGCAAGGTCTGGAGTCTAACACTGACTGTCACCTGTTTCTCATGAAACACTTCAAAACATATTGGAGGCTTAAACTTAGACTGGAGATTAGGAAGAAATTCTTGACAGTGAGGGTAGGGAGACACTGGAACAGGTTGCCCAGGGAGGCTGTGGATATCCAGGGAGGTTGTGGCTGCCCCTTCCCTGGAGGTGTTCAAGGCCAGGCTGGATGAGGCTTCGAGCAACCTGGGCTAATGGGAGGTGTCCCTGCCCATGGCAGGGAGTTGGAACTGGATGATCTTGAAGGTCCCTTCCAACCTAAACCATTCTGAGACACTGGCAGAGGTTGCCCAGGGAGGTGGTGGAAGCCTCATCCCTGGAGGTTTTTGCAGCCAGGCTGGAGGTGGCTGTGAGCAACCTGCTGTAGTGTGAGGTGTCCTGTCCCTGGCCATGGCAGGGGGGTTGGGACTGGATGATCCCTGAGTTCCCTTCCAACCCTAACAATTCCATGATTCTAGGATTCTATGCTTTGGCAAGAATTGCCCTGGTTATTACTGGGTCTGCTCTGAACTAATAGGTTCTCTCCTGGGCTGAACCAGGAATTCCTATGCAGGACTGCTGGGTTTGTGCTTGGGTCATGGCATGCCCTTAGTTAAAACCAGGAGGAGGGAAGTTTGCTACAAAGGTTCTGTTGCCACAGCTATTGACTAAATCATAGGACACATACAGGTTGATTGATACCTGCTGGTGCTTACAGAAAGCAACAGAAAGCTGGCAGGCAGAAAAACAAAATATATGGGTCAGGGAATCAAATAACAGCACTCAATGTGCTCCATTATTACAGCATGGCCACGTTCTAGTAATTAAGTATAATGCCCTAGGAGTGATACTAGCAAATGCTAAGGCTGGGACTTCAAAAGAATACTCATTAAGGAATAAATAAGGGCAGCTAAGCATAAAATCCAAAGATCTTGTTGAAGAACAAATGTGAAGGAGGTATTCTTAACTAGTTTTAAAGCCTGCATCAAAAATAATCTTAGAATCAGAGAATTAATTCAGTTGGGAAAGACCTTTAAGATCATCCAGTCAAACCATTCTCTAACTCTGCCCAGTCTGGTGCTAACCCATGGCCCTCAGCACATCTCTGCCTCTCTGAAACATCTCCAGAGATGGGGATTCAACCTCCTCCCTGGGCAGCCTGTTGCAGTGTTTGGTAACTCTCAAAGCTTCTTCTAATGCCTGTCCTTCATAAGGCTTCCAAAGATGCAGCCATCAGCTGCCATTTCATAGAATCAGAATCAACCAGGTTGGAAGAGACCTCCAAGGTCATCCAGTCCAACCTATCCAATCAACCAGACCATGGCACCAAGTGCCTCATCCAGTCTTCTCTTGAACATCTCCAGAGACAGCGACTCCACCACCCCCCTGGGCAGCACATTCCAATGGCAAATCTCTCTCTCTATGAAGAACTTCCTCCTAACACCCAGCCTAGACCTCCCCTGGCACAGCTGGAGACTGTGTCCTCTTGTTCTGCTGCTGGTTGCCTGGGAGAAGAGCCCAACCCCCACCTGGCTACAACCTCCCTTCAGGTAGTTGTAGACAGCAATGAGGTCTCCCCTGAGCCTCCTCTTCTCCAGGCTGAACACCCCCAGCTCCATCAGCCTCTCCTCACAGGGCTGTGCTCCAGACCTCTCCCCAGCTTTCTTGCCCTTCTCTGGACACCTTCCAGTACCTAACAGAGAAGAGTTGGCCACATACTGAAAAACAGTCAGCAAAAGACTGAAGTGTTACTAAGGTAACAACCATGCCTGGGTTTTGCCTAACTTCTGCTAGTTCTCATCTTTTCCTATTTGTAGAAAAGGGAGCAATCAGACCTTTTCCTCATGGCAAGCTGTCAGAGGCTTCAGCTGCTCAATAAGATATATTCAGCTGGGTGAACTTAAAAGCTTACAGAGGACATAGCAAAGCATTCGAGATGAGTTTTGGAACAAAAGTCACCACATGGGTGAGTTTGTACAGCAGCAAGATTTGCCTGGCAGCAAATGACAGTCTACAAATCTGTTTCACCAGCAGCATTAACCATTCTTGAAGAAAAAGAGCAGGTAAAAGGGCAAAGCATTTCAGAGGGAAAAAGCTTGCTCAAGTAAATCAGAATCCTCCACTGAAACTGGCAACTTGACCTTCTGCCTCCCAGCCATGGGATTCCAGAGCCTCTGTAAGACTAACTGCTGTGCCTCACAGAGTGTTTAAACCCAACCTGACATCTCCTCAGGACAGAACTGTACACGGAAGCAACCACAGGATCACAGCATTGTTTGGGTTGGGAAAGCCCTCTATGGTCATCCAGTTCAACCATCGACCCAACCCCACCATGGCCACTAAACCATGGCCCCAAGTGCCATGGCCACACCTTTCCAGAACACCTCCAGGGATGGGGACTCCACCACCTCCCTGGGCAGCCTGTGCCAATCCCTGACCACTCTTGCAGCACAGACAACCTAACCCTCCCCTGTTAGCAATGGTTTTAGAAAGTCATGAACACTTTTGAGGTCAGAACTTTGCTAACCAAATCAGACAGTTTAAAAATGCTCTCACTATAGGCAATGACACTCTGCCATAATCAGAAGAGATCAGTTCTGTTAATTAATACTGGGGTGTTAATTAAACTGGGGTGCATCATGAAAAGTGTGGCCAGCAGGACTAGGGAGGTTCTTCTCCCCCTCTACTCTGCCCTGCTGAGACCACAGCTGCAATCCTGTGTCCAGTTCTGGGCTCCTCAGTTCAATACAGGCAGGGACCTGCTGGAGAGAGTCCAAGGGAGAGCCAGGAGGATGCTTAGGGGACTTGAGCATCTCCCCTGTGAAGAGAGACTGAGAGCCCTGGGGCTGTTTAGTCTGGAGAAGACTGAGAGGGATCTGATCAATGTCTATCAATAGCTGAGGGGTGGGTGTCAAGTGGAGGGAGCCAGGCTCTTTTCAGTCGTTCACAGTGATAAGCCAAGGAACACTGGGTTCAAACTTGAACATAGAAGTTTTCACCTCAACGTAAGGAGAAATTTCCTCTCAGTGAGGGTGCTGGAGCCCTGGAGCAGGCTGCCCAGAGAGTTGTAGAGTCTCCTTCTCTGGAGACTTTCAAAACCACCTGGATGCATTCCTGTGCAACTACCCTGGGTGATGATGCTTTTAGCAGGGAGGTTGGACTGGATGATCTCTGGGGGTCCCTTCCAACCTCTAGCATTCTGTGATAGTGCTGGATTTCTTATACATTCAGCCAACAGCAACAACAGGCAGCAAAGAAAGATGTTTTAGAAGTATTTTAGCTTTACAGACCCAGTTAAACATCTAAAAAATGCCCTAGAGAAGAGGAGGAAATGCAACCATCCATAGGAAACAAAGCAGCATCTCACTGACCAGACATTGCTAAGCTGACTCAAATGTCTTGTGAGCACAAAGCCACAACAGTGCAGAGTCACTGGTGTCACACTGCAGGCCTCTGCTCACTTCTGCTTTATGCTATTCAGGAACTAGCTGCCAGTCATACCTTTGAATGTCATCATTTGCACTCAGATGCTAGACAAAGGGTCACAGAGTCCACCAGCTGTAACAAGACAGACCAGCAGCATTTGGGCAGGAGGTGGAGTAAGTACAGCTTATCCCAACAGGGTGCAACAAGGCTGCAGAAGAGATAGGCTAAGTGATTCCTGAGTGAAAACAACACCAAATGGGAAAGGGAAAAGACAAGAAAGAGCAAGGGAGAAAAAAAAAAAAAAAAAAGAAGAAAGCCCCAACAAATAACCAAACAAGAAAGAGCAAGAAAGGAAAAAGGGAAAGGGAAACAAACAGGGAAGGGAAAGGGAAACAAACAGGGAAGGGAAAGGGAAACAAACAGGGAAGGGAAAGGGAAACAAACAGGGAAGGGAAAGGGAAACAAACAGGGAAGGGATGGGAGAGGAAGGGTAAGATAAATAGAAAAGAGAGAAAGGGGGGGTGGGGAAGAGAGAAAAAGACAAAGTCATACCACTTCAGATTCCTCCTTTTCACCCCATAACTTATGCCCTCTTTAGCACAACCATCAGAAATGGTAGCAGGAGTCAAAGCTCAGGCACTTGTTCCTGCACCCCACAGGCAGCAGTGAGTTCTCTCCTGCTACCCCTGTGCAGCAGCAAGCTGAGAACTTAAAGAATTTGATCTTTCTGCTCAGTTCCTCAAAATTTCTGCACTCAGATTTGCAGGGGGGTTTGAAGAACAGCAGCAAAACAGCAAAACATTGAAGTCTCAAGCAGAGCTGAAGCCCTGACTGTGAAATCCACACTGTTGAAGCAGTGCAGCATTTAAAACCCCAGCTGTGGATCAGGTAACAGTTCACTGCCCACAGCAGAAGGAACAAACAGGTTTTGCACACCTTTGCAGCACAGCATCATCAGAGAATCATTATGGCTGGAAAAGCCCTCGAAGATCTTCAAAAGTCCAACCTTCTGCCCAACACCACCATGACCACTAGACCATGTCCCCTCCCTGGGCAGCCTCTTCCAATCCCTGACCACACTTGCAGCAAAGAAACTTTTCCTAATCTCCAACCTAACTCTCCCCTGGCACAATTTCAGGCCACCTCAACTTCCTTTCATGTAGCTGTAGGGCAATGTCCAGCCTAAACCTCCTCTGCTGCAACTTGAGGCCATCTCCTCTCCCTCTTATCACTTGTTAGGAGAAAGACTATACAGACCCCCAGCTCACTGCAACCTTCTTTCAGGGAGCTGTAGAGGGCAATGAGGTCTCCTCTCAGCCTCCTCTTCTCCAGACTAAACAATCCCAGCTCCCTGAGCCTCTTCTCATCAGACTTGCTCTTCAATCTCCTCATCAGACCACTCTCAACTCATCACAAATGTTTCTTTAGCAATGCAAAGCCAAAGCCATCACCAATGATTCAATAGCACAGAGCTTTGTAAACACCACTGCTGTTTACTTCAGAGTTCAAAAACCAAGAAGGCAAGAGAAGAGAAGAAAATGAACTGGGGAGAAGAGATTACAAAAGGCTTTCTTGGAACCGAAAGGAAAAAGGGGAGAGAAAATCTGAGGAACCACAGCTTTAGAGGATAAACTGAAATGGAGGGGAGGGAAAAGAAACCACTCAAACCAGCACATCTGCCGCTGAAACTGGAGGCCAAACTTCAGATGCTTAACAACCTTCAAACAGAGACTGCAGCTACTCAGCCTCCACCTTTAAAGCCGTGTCTGTAAGTACAGTCCTCTTTTAAAGGTCCCGATAGAACCAGTACTCGAAAGCATTGACCTTGAATGATGCATGCACACAGAGCTGCCCACACTGATCACAACTGTCATGAGCTCACATTTGGTGTTGAAGAACCTAGCTGGTGGCAAATGTGCTGTTTAGACCTTTGCACATACCAATGACACTAAGCTGGGTGGGAGTGTTCATCTGCTGGAGGGTAGGGAGGCTCTGCAGAGCCACCTGGACAGGTCACATCAGTGGACTGAAGTCAGCTGCATGAGGTTCAACAAGGCCAAGTTCTGGGTCCTGCACCTGGGCCACAACAACCTCATGAACACTCCAGGCTTGGGGCAGAGTGACTGCAAAGTGCCCAGCAGAGCAAGACCTGGGGGTGCTGGTCAACAGCAGGCTGAAGACGAGCCAGGGTGGGGCCAGGTGGCCAAGGAGGCCACCAGCAGCCTGGCCTGGATCAGGATCAATAGTGTGACCAGCAGAGAAGTGATGGTGCCCTTGTACTCAGCACTGGTGAGGCCACATCTTGTGTACTGCGTTCAGTTTTGGGCTCCTCACTGAGAAGGCACTGAGGGGCTGGAGCAGGTTCAGAGAACCAGCTAGGGAAGGGTCTGGAGAACAGGGCTGGGGAGGAGCAGCTGAGGGAGCTGGGGGTGTTTAGTGTGGAGCAGAGGAGGCTGAGGGAGACCTCATTGCTCTCTACAGCTCCCTGAAAGGAGGCTGCAGTGAGGTGGGGGTTGGGCTCTGCTCCCTAGTCTCAGGGGATAGGTGAGGAAATGGCCTGAAATTGTGCCAGGGCTGGAGATTAGGGAAAATTTCTTCCCTGAAAGGACTCTCAAAGACTGGAACAGGTTCCCCAAGTAGAGGTGGCTGAATCCCCAATCCATGGAGGTGTTTCAAAGAGGCAGAGATGTGGTGCTGAGCACCATGGGTTAGCACCAGCCTTGGTAGAGTTAGAGAAGGGTAGGCCTGGATGATGTGGAAGGTCTTTTCCAACCAAAACAATTCTGTGATTCTCCAAGATGCACATGATCAAAAGCCACACTCTAAGCTCACCAAATCAAACAAAGAAATCATGAATCATGGTTCAGAAATGTCTCAAGTATCTGCAGCTCCAATCCACTCCTACACAGCAGCACATTTTTCCCTCCATGCCATCATAGCTTACAGATCCTTTCACACTAACAATACTCTGTAAAAATATCCTTACAGAAAAACAGATTTCTGGAATTTTCCTTTCTGCTCCTGAAGAGCAGAAACAACTAAAATGGATTCTTGCAAAGATGTGGTGGCAAAACCTGGTTTGTCTTCTATTAAAAAACTGGCTGCCTGTACCTTAACAGCAAGCAGCTAGAACTGTACAGGTGCAATTCCCAATAAAGCAGAATCTTGCTGTTCCAGTAAGAATATTTAACACCCATGAAGCTTTGTTTTGACAGATGTCAGAGCTGCTATTTCATGATCCTGTTTCTCCTTCATTTTCCAAAAGCATACACTGCAAAACCTTCCAACTTTGGCTCCGTACAGAAACCAACCTCAGAAAGTTACTCAAGTCTCTACAGCACCAAGAAACTACAGTAAGAGAATTTCCACACAATTATCCAAGTGCCAATTATATTCTGCAGCTATCAGATAATAACAGTGAAGTTGAAGGCATCTGGGGAAAGAGACTTAACTGCACAGACCCAAAATGTTTGCATCTGTGTTACAAAATTAGCCTCAGCTGAGTCATCTGGGCTGCATCCAAAGCAGTGTGGCCAGTACATGAGGGAGGGGATTCTGCCCCTCTGCTCTGGTGAGACCTCACCTGGAGTGCTGTGTCCAGCTCTGGGACACTCAACACAAGAAGTACCTGGACCTGTTAGAGTGGGCCCAGAGGAGACCACAAAGATGATCAGAGGGCTGGAGAACCTTCCCCATGAGGACAGGCTGAGAGAGCTGGGGATGTTCAGCCTGGAGAAGAAAAGAATCCTGAAGGGGGCTACAGGAGAGGTGGGGAGGGACTTTAGACAAGGCCTTGTAGTGACAGGACAAGGGGCAATGATTTGAAACTGGAGCAGGGGAGATTTGGGTTGGTGGTTGGGAGGAAGTTCTTCACAATGAGGGTGGCGATTGCAACAGGCTGCCCAGGCAGGTGTTAAAGGCCCCATCCCTGGAAACTTGATGGGGTCCTGAGCAGCCTGCTCTAGTGGGAGGTGTCCCTGCTGACTGCAGGGTGGGGGACCTTTGAGGGTCCCTTCCAACCTGATGCCTTCTTTGGTTCTGCAAAGTGAAATGAAACACCATTGCTTTGTGTCCCGATTCCTAAAATCAGGAGGTACTTCCCAGCCCTGATCTGGCAGCAGATCAGTGCCACCACAAGGCAGCACTGTCCCACAGACACACACGGCACAGGCTTGGAGGTGACTGGCTCCAACACACTGGTGGGAGGCAGAACCTGAAGCTGGTCAGCAGAAGCTGCACTTCTCAAAGAGAGGAAAGGCTCCATAACCACGAGAAAATAAAATAAAACACAAACAACTTTGTTTCCCTCTCCCCTGACTCCCCCCAAAAAAGAGGGATCAACTTTATTCCATTTCATGATTTAATAAATGAGGATGGTGGAAAACAAGCAAGATTTGACAAGCTACAGAAACCATGGGCAACACAAACACTGCCCAGCACTCTGTGTTTCCAAAGAGTTGCTGAAGCAGGCTGCCCAGGGAGGTGGTTGAGGTCCCATCCCTGGAGATATTCAAGATGAGGACAGGGCTCTGGACAACCTGATCTAGGGAGGATGTCCCTGCTGACTGCAGGGAGGTTGGACTGGATGACCTTCCAAGGTTTCTTCCAACCCAAACCATTCTAGAACTCAAGTATTTTAGTGCTTGCTGCACTACTTTCAGCTCAACTAATGCCACATTAAAAATCATTTAAACACATCCAGGGTTGGTGACTCAACCACCTCCCTGGGCAGCACATTCCAGTGACTGACCACTCTGTGATTTTTTGTTTTCTTCCTGATATCCTAACTACTTTTAAAGGGAGCCTTAAAGCATTCAACCAGAAAAGGCAAAGAAAAACTGACTTGTGTTTGAAGAGTAAAACAAGAACACTGAAATTCACAGAGTGCTTTGGGTTGGAAGGGACCTCAAAGCTCATCCAGTTCCAGCTCCCTGCCATGGGCAGGGACACCTCCCACCAGCCCAGGTTGCTCAAGGCCTCATCCAGCCTGGCCTTGAACACCTCCAGGGAAGAGGCAGCCACAGCCTCCCTGGGCAGCCTGTGCCAGTGTCTCCCCAGCCTCATTTCTTCCTAATCTCCAGTCTCAATATGCCCTCCACAAGCTTTAATCCATGGAATTTTGAGTATCCTTTGCAACAAGGAAAAGATGAATTTCAGTAAGCTTATTAAGATCTAAAACCACAACACATTCACTTTTTTGCCTTCTCTATAAAACAAAACCAGCACACTCTCCCAGGCAAACCAATCTTTCCACATCATTCAACAGCTTCTGATGTATCAAGCCAAACAAATCAAGGCTCCTAACAGTGACCTAACAGCTCAACCAATAAACAGGTTGCTGCATATTGCTGCTGACTTGCCCTTTATCTAAGTCACCTGATGACATCCTCTAAACAGCACTAACAACTGGGGAACTTCAGGGTAAATCAACCATCTTCATTGCAGCTGTTGCCTTGCAATGTAAATTAAAAGAATGAAAAACAATATTCAAAAGTCAGGGAAAACTGAAGAAAAGGTGCAAAAAGCTGTATTTGAAGAAAACAAAATATAGCTGAAGCAAATCTGTTCCAAATACATCAGCAACATTTTCTGCTTCCTTCACATTGGCTTTTAAAAAGCCATTTCAGGCAGTAAATCAGAGTCACAGAATGGTAGGGGTTGGAAGACATCTCCAGAGATCAAGCCCAACCCCCCTGCCAGAGCACCATCACCTGCAGCAAGTGGTCACACAGAACACATCCAGATGGGACCTGAAAGTCTCCAGAGAAGGAGACCACAACCTCTCAGGGCAGCCTGCTCCAGGGCTCCAGCACCCTCACAACAATGAAGTTTCTCCTCATGTTGAGGTGAAACTTCTTGGGTTCCAGTTTGTGTCCACTGCCCCTTGTCCAATCCCAGGACACCACTGAGCAGAGCCTGGCCCCTTCTTGCCCCCCAGACCTCAGATATTCATAGACATTGATCAGCTCTCCTCTCAGCCTTCTCTTCTCCAGGTTAAGCAGCCCCAGGGCTCTCAGCCTTTCCTCATCACACAGAGGTTCCAGGCCCTTTGGCATCCTCCTAGCCACCACTGGACTCTCTACAGCAGATCCCTGACCCTCTTGAACTGGGGAGCCAGGTTTGAGCTCACCAAGGCAGAGTAGAGGGGCAGGAGAACCTCCCTAGCCCTGCTGGACACACTTTTCCTGATGCACCCCAGGGGACCATTTGGCCTCCTGGTCACAAGGGCACATTGCTGTCCCATGCAGAACTTGCTGACTAGGACTGCAAGGTCCTTCTCCATGGAGCTGCTTTCAGCAGGACACCCCAAGTCTGTACTGGTGCAAGGAGCTCTTCCTCCCCAGATGCAGGACTCTACACTTGTCCTTATTGAACTATTAAACACTT
Organism: Indicator indicator; assembly: GCF_027791375.1. Lineage (NCBI taxonomy): Eukaryota > Metazoa > Chordata > Aves > Piciformes > Indicatoridae > Indicator > Indicator indicator. The sequence continues at coordinate 2,325,261 of NC_072036.1, forward strand.
TTCTCTCTTAGCCAAGTACTCCAAGTCTCACAATTCCTCAAGATAAAGACTTCAACCACTTTGACAGCACAACAAAGCATACTTAGCCAATGCACTCTTGTTTCTATAAAGCTTTATTCTGCTGTATGAAACCCAAGAACCAGAAATCCATAATATATCCTGGAGACAAGAAATGATGCTGCTTCTAGCACCACCCTCCCATATGAGAGCTAAAATGGCACAAAACATTTCCCCAGCTAGAAGGGTCTTGTGTGGACCACCTGTGCTCGAGTTAGGACTACAAATATTTTGTCAGCACTGAGTTTCCAACAGTGTGAGGATGAAAGTGAAATACAGAGTTATGGATCCTCTACTAAATTTGCTAACACAAGTGTGCTGGAGGGGGCAGGGCAGGGGAGAGGGCAGGGTCTGTCTTTAGACCCTTCAGCTCTTCCAAAAGCAGAATATCCACTCACATTTGCTCTACAGCATTCCTTAAAACATGATGATTTGAATATATCACACTGGCACTCTCCCCATGCCACAACTCTGAAATCACCCTGGGACTAATTCAACTCTGACAATAAAAACAGAGTAAGGTTTTAGTGTGCTAGGTTTCACCTTTTCTACTGAATTGGAGATGCAGGCTGAACCCACAGATAGGAGTCTTCAGAAGTATGTCTTACCCTTCTGAAAGAAAATATTTGAGTGAGTTTGGCAAAGTTGCAATGGTCTCCTGTCGTAAGCAAACATCTTACTGAATAACTGAGAGGAGGGGAAATAAATCTCTAGGTGCTCAGATATCATTAAACATTAATTGCTTTCTATGTGTGCCTCAAGCACACAAAGAGTAGAGAAAGCACACAGTGAAAGTGAGCCCAAATACCCAACAGCTTAAGTAAATTAACAGGAGATAATTAGAGATCTAAAATAGGTTTAATACTAAAATCACTCCCAGCTGTGGGTTGTAAAGAAAGAGGAGTCGCACAGACATGCAGCAATCCCAGCCCTGATCAGAGCAGCTGCTGTGACCACTGTGTAGTCACTGCTTGTCAAAGAGCCCTGCAGGACAGAAGTGCTGGCTACAGAGGAGCCCAAGCAGATCAAACATGGACTTAAGGATGAAGTTTATCACAGTATATCAGAGGTTGGAAGGGACCTCAAGAGATCATCAGGTCCACCCCCCCTGCCAGAGCAGCATCACTCAGGGTAGTCTGCACAGGAATGCATCCAGGTGGGGTTTGGAAAGTCTCCAGAGAAGGAGACTCCACAACCCCCCTGGGGAGCCTGTTCCAGGGCTCTGTCACCCTCACTGGAAAGAAGTTTCTCCTCATGTTGAGCTGAAATCTTCTCTGCTCCAGTTTGTCTCCATTGTTCCTTGGCTTATTGCTGTGCACCACCCAGCAGAGCCTGGCCCCCTCCCCTTGACACCCAGCCCTCAGCTATTGATAGACATTGATCAGATCCCCTCTCAGCCTTCTCTTCTCCACACTAAACAGCCCCAGGGCTCTCAGTCTCTCTTCACAGGGGAGACATTCTTTGAGTTTTGACTGGCAGTTTCCCCTGCCTCCTCTTTTCCTCCAGACATCAGATTTACTTCAGATTCCTAGTGCAATAATGCAATATCCTACCAGGAAAAGTGCCAAAGAAGCCCTGCAAGGAAAAGGATTCAGTCCTCTGGGAGATCAGTGCCATACAGGCTTGCTGCTTTGCCATGTCTCTAAATGATCGATGCTGGAACAGCAGTTACAGGATTATTTAAGTACAACTTCAAAAGGAGTCAGCTAAACAGAGGGGAAAACAGGTTCTGTCAGCTGAGGAGACAGCAAAGAGTTATTTCACTAATTAACTATTCATAACTAGTTATATGTATGCAGTTAACAGAAATCTATGTGAGCTAATATAGATATATAAATGTATATATTTCATTTACAAGCATTACCTCCAAAGTACAAACCACTGTATTTGGAAATTGAACAAGAACTCTCACCTCCAGCACTGAAATGTTCAAACTCAAAGGAGTCTGCAGGACATACTCAGCCTACTCTAAAATATTTTATTTATGAATCTTTGCTTTTGTGAGCAACTGGAAGCAATAAAATTGCTTTTCCATGTGAACCCCCAGTGCCTATTTTTATCATCAGATCCTTATTTTGGGTTGATTGTCAGCAGGAGGATGCAGGATGTAAAAGCCTGCCTGGTAGGAATTGAAAAGCTTGCAGTAAGAATATGTATTTTAAACCCCATACACAGGATAATGGAGTACTGCAAATTAAAAGCTGTTTCAACTTTCCACTGTGGTAAGAGAGTGCATCATGCATTTTAAATACACACTGAAGAACGTTATTAAAAACATTAAAACTGTTCTTCAAACTTTGTAGTCAAATTCTTCTCTAGGCCACTAAAAAGAACACCACAGCTCGAGTCTGTACTTCCCAAGCCACAGTAATGGGACAGCAGCAGTTGGCAGTAAAAGCTGCTGTTACATTTAGCTGTACAACACTACTAATTACAGACTCATTTCAACAATAAATATTTGGTTAAACTCTGCTTTGTCATCAGTGCAAGCAACTCAAGATGGAGCTGATCTTTCAGAGAGTTCCAAGCTGCTGTTTTTAGCCTGGTTTTATTTTCTGGTAACTGAATATCTTTTCCTACAGAGGAGTGCTCCAGAAGTGCTGCTTTGCAAACAGAAAACCACACAGACAATGTCAGAAGGGAAGATTCAAACCTAGAGCACCAAGGCAATACTTAGCTCCCTTGAAGCTGTCCTTAGCTAACCCTGCTTTGCTGTGCAATGCTGAAGTCTTCCAGCAACGACCTCCCAGAGCACACAGCCTGCAGCAGTTAGTAACAGCAAAGTGAGTTAAACCACATCACACCATTCAGGAACAGTCCAGAGAGGAGAAACCAAGACACAGACTAATGTGAGCAGCATGGCTGATGTACCATCAAGTTAAACACACCCTGAACACCCTAGACACTGACAAAGAAGTCTCTTTAGAGAGAGAATCCTCCTGAAATGCTCTCTCACAGCAAGGTCTCTGAAGAGCTCAGCTACTGTTCATAAAAGCACTACACAAATGACCAGCAGTAGTACTTTATCTCCATTAGAACAAATCCAAACACAAAACCCACCAGCAAAACATTACTACACCTGCTTCTGAGAACATTCAGAGCCAGCCCATCAGTCTTCATACAAGAGTCCAAGCCAACTGAAGTCAGCCTTCAAAGCATCTCCTATTTGAGTCCAGTCACAAATCAGCCATCAGCAGAAGGAGTTGTGATGTGCAAAGCAAAGGGGAAGCATCTGAAATTCTCCTCTATGAAACCTCACAAGCATTACCTAGAATTGAGCTCTCTACTCTCCTAAGAATGAGAAAAGATCCAGCTGCAGCCTTTCCCCACAACTAGGAAAAAGAAGAAAAATAGGGCACAGGAGTTTAGAAGGCAAGAAGGCAAAGAGAATCATTTGAGAAAGGAAAGAGGATTTGAGTTTGGTTGAAGTTTTACAGATCAAGTCCATAGATTTCTTCTATTTCCAGGGCAGTATGTCAGATGTAAGGAACTAGATGAGGAATATAAAATGGAGACACCAAGCCATGAGCTGTAGCTGAAATTACAAAGTGTTATTGACCACTGAATCACAGAGTTGTCAGGGCTGGAAGGGACCTCAAGGATCATCAAGTTCCAACCCCCCTGCCATGGGCAGGGACACCTCACACTACTGCAGGGTGCTCACAGCCACCTCCAGCCCGCCCTGAAAAACCTCCAGGGGTGAGACTTCCACCACCTCCCTGGGTAACCTATCCCAGTGTCTCACCACCCTCATGGGGAAGAGCTTCCTGATGTCTAACCTACCTCTGCCCTCCTCTAGCTTGGATCCATTCCCCCTAGTCCTATCACTACCCAACACCCTAGAAAGTCCCTCACCAATTTAGGGCAGATGCTGATTGCCAGCAGTGCCTGTAGCAGTTGCTGGGCAGGTAGCAGCAGTTGCAGAGCTGCTGGCACAAAGTGTTTGCATAGTGCACAGAACATCAGACACCACTGCAACAGAAACAAACTTTCCCCAAGTCTGTTCAAATAAACAAGGCTGAATTCCTGCTGAGCTGTCCCACTCTCACTACATGCCAGCCTATATTCTCATACCACACACAGAACACACTCCTCTCATCTCACTAGCCAAACACAATGGCTATTTTTGGATTACCCAACAGTAACTAATCAATATTCTCTTAAAATGGCCTTCACTTAGTGTGGAAACCTTTACACAGTACTCAAAAGATGAGGTGAAGCCTAGGGAGGAAATAAGTGACTAAGAACATCACCTTCACAGAAGAGTTTATATTACAAACTTTTAAATGAAGAATTTCAAACTTGCTCAAAGTCAAAATATTTACTGTATCATCAATATGGTCTTTCCTGTATAGTATTACAGATCTGACAACCTAAACTACATACATTTATCACATCCACTGCAAAAACACTGGAGAAGTTGGAACAGAACACAGCACTTGGCTCACTTAGGAAATTCATAGAGAGAATTTTAAGATATTAAAAAAAAAAATCATAAGTTACCTTTGACTCCAACAGAAGCCTAGAAGATCAGTAGGATGTAATCAGACAATTGGGTAAGGGCAGAGAATCTTCTTTACCTATTAAAAAAAGGTAAATTTGGAGTCAAATTACACCCAAAAAATTCACCCAAAAGTGAGTGAATTAGAAAGGTAGGTCAGAGAAACTGAACTGTGCTTCTGTGAGAAATACTGCTTGAAAAACATGAAACCCTCCCAGAGAGGGAGAGAAAAGCCACACCACCACCATTTGGATTTTCTCTCTCCAGAACAGCAGAAGTGTGGCAGTTTGTAGTAAAATGTACTTACTGCTCTGCAAGTCAGGAGGATTCTTTTCTTTCCCTTTAGAAAGCCAGAAATAAGCACTTAGGATGCAGTGTGATTTCTCATCTACCCTAGGCTCTAAAAGAATTTCATGTCCCCTTCACCTTGTCTCCATCCCCTTTCCTGTGTCCCCTCATTGGAGTGGGTCCAGAGGAGGCCACAAAACTGATCAGAGGGTTGGAGCAGCTCTGAGGTGAGGCCAGGCTGAGGGAGCTGGGGGGGTTCAGCCAGGAGAGGAGAAGGCTCTGGCAGGCCTTAGAGCAGCCTGCCAGGACCTGGTGGAGGCCTACAAGAAGGCTGCAGAGGGACTGTTTGCAAAGGCCTGCAGGGACAGGACGAGGGGCAATGATGTGAAATGAGAGCAGACTTAGACTGGAGGTTAGGAACAACTTCTGCACCGGGAGGCCCAGATCTGAACACGGTATTCAAGCCTGGCCTCACCAGTGCTGAGGACAGGGGGACAAACATGTCCCTGGTCCTGCAGGTCACTATTTCTGATGCCATTTCGGCACTGAAATGTGCCTCCAAGCTCCTTGTCACTTGTTCACTTCTTTCCGTTTGTTGCTGCTTTCCTTCTAAAGTTTCATGCTCAAAGTGAATGCACAGTTCAAAACAGAGCCCCAGAAGCACCAACCACAGAAAGATTTGACCAGTTTGCCAGCTATTTTGTCTGATTGATGCACCTAGCTTGATTTTAACAAAGAATTCAAAATACTTTGTTGTATGTACACTAAACCACAACAGCTCATTTAAATGTCTGTACTTCCCAGGAGGCTCTCCCATTCTCCACCACTGACTTGTGGTCTTCATCCTTAAATGTAGGACTCGGATTGGCCACACAAAAACCACAGATTTTGCCTGTATCTACACTCACTAAATCACAGAATCCTAGAATGGGTTGGAAGGGACCTTCAAGACTATCCAGTTCCAACCCCTGCCATGGGCAGGGACACCTCCCACCAGCCCAGTTTGCTCAAGGCCTCATCCAGCCTGGCCTTGAACACCTCCAGGGAGGAGGCAGCCACAGCCTCCCTGGGCAACCTGTGCCAGTGTCTCACCACCCTCACTGCAAAGAATTGCTTCCTCATCTCCAGTCTCAATCTCCCCTCTCCCAGCTCAAAGCCATTGTCCCTCATCCTGTCACTCCCAGCCCTTGTCCAAAGTCCCTCCCCAGCTCTCTTGGAGTCCCTTCAGGTACTGGAAGGCTGCTCCAAGGTCTCCCTGGAGCCTCCTCTTCAGGCTGCACAGCCCCAACTCCTAGCCTGTCATCATGAGAGGTGCTCCAGCGCTCTGATCACACTCCTCACTCATCCTGGATTTGTGCTTGGGATTGCCCCAGTGTGATTCACATCATACTGAATACAATCAGTCACACAATTATAGCTCAAGCTGCCCTCTCTAAATGAGTGCTGTCTGTCCAGTGCTGCCACTGAAACCTCATCAACAGACATCAACAAGTCAGTCTGGCTCCAGAGATCTGACTTTGTTTGCTCCTACTTTTTAAGTCACATCAACAAGTGGTAATAAAATTAGAATTTTAATCTTAATTGACTGCAATTGCTGGAGACTTCTCAAATTAGAAATGCAATAAAATGTGTATTTCCAAGAGAATGAAGCCTGGAAGTCTACTCCCTGTGGCCCTGGCTGTTAAGAACTCTCTCTCTTTTCCACCTCCCAACACGTGTGCACAGAGAACACATCCCTTTTTGAAAGTCTTGTCTAACCCATTCTCCATGACACTGTGACACTGCAAGTTCATCTGCCACAGGTACAAACTGCTCAGACAAGCTTTGAGATCCATAACCTCTGGAAACACAGAAGGGAAGGGCACAGTAAACCCAAAGGCAATCAAACTCAGCAGAACACTGCATCTTCAGCAAGAGGAGACCAACTTCCCACTGTAGAGGTTAACAGCAGACAGCAAACACCACAGGAAGCAGAAATGGAAACTTCTTGAAAGGGAGGAAAGCAGCAGCTGAAGCAGAGCACTTGGGCTGAATCCCTCTCAGGGCTCTCCTGTGCCACCATGGGTGCCAGGGAACTGGCTCTGCTCTACAACTGCTTGGCTCTGTCCTTTAGGGCCTAAATTTATCTGCTGTTTGTAAAAACATCCCACCAAAGGATGCTGCTTTATTTTTAAAATAATTCCTATCACAGAAGCACTTTGTCATTTCAAACTCCCCAGCTCTGGAAACAGGCATGTTTATGACACTGCTTTATTTTTTTAATGAAATAGGATTACACAGAACCACAGAATTGTCAGGGCTGGAAGGATCATCCAGTTCCAACCCCCCTGCCATGGCCAGGGACACCTCACACTACAGCAGGTTGCTCACAGCCACATCCAGCCTGGCTGCAAAAACCTCCAGGGATGAGGCTTCCACCACCTCCCTGGGCAACTTGTTCCAGTGTCTCACCACCCTCATGGGGAAGAACTTCTTCCTGATTAAAGGAATGAGGATGCTGCTTTATTTTTTCAGTAGTTTCTATCATAGAAACACTTAGCCATTTCAACCTCCCCAGGCCTGAGAACAGGGAAATTTATGATGCTGCTTTATTTTTTAATGAAATAGGATTAAAGGATGCTGCTTTCCCTTCCCACCCCCCCCCCCACCCCCTCCAGAATCAACCAGGTTGGAAAAGACCTCAGAGATCAAGTTCAACCTATTACCTAATCCCTAACACCTCCTGACAACTAAACCATGGCTCCAAGTGCCACAGCCAAGTTTTTTTTGAACACTTTCAAGGACCATGACTCCACCACCTCCCTGGGCAGCACATCCCATGGCTACTTACTCTTTCTGGGAAGAGCTTTCTCCTCACCTCGACCCTGAGCCTCCCCTGGCACAGCTTGAGACTGTGTCCTCTCCTTCTGTCACTGTTGCCTGGGAGAAGAGCCCAACCCCCACCTGGCTACAACCTCCCTTCAGGTAGTTGTAGACAGCAATGAGGTCTCCCCTGAGCCTCCTCTTCTCCAGGCTGAACACCCCCAGCTCCCTCAGCCTCTCCTCACAGGGCTGTGCTCCAGACCCCTCCCCAGCCTCCTTGCCCTTCTCTGGACACATTCAAGTCTCTCAATGTCCTTCTTAAATTGAGGAGCCCAGACCTGGACACAGCACTTAAGGTGTGGCCTGACCAGTGCTGAGCACAGGGCAGGATGACCTCCCTGCTCCTGCTGGCCACACTGTTCCTGATCCAGGCCAGGATGCCATTGGCCTTCTTGGCCACCTGGGCACACTGCTGGCTCATGTTCAGCTGCTGTCACCCAGCACCCCCAGGTCCCTCTCTGCCTGGCTGCTCTCCAGCCACTCTGTCCCCAGCCTGTAGCACTGCTTGGGGTTGTTGTGGCCAAAGTGCAGAACTATCACAGAAACACTTTGCCATTTCTAACACCCCAGGTCTAGGGTTAGAAACAGGCAAGGGAAGTTGTACAGACCTAGGTGCTTGTTGCATTTCACCAACCACTCTAAAAGCACCCATGCAAGCAAACAGGAAAACAAGGCAGCAAAGCTAGGCAAAGTAGTACATAACAGTGCAACAGCAATCAATTATGTGAGTTTAATTACATATGGCTCTGAGACAGCTTTACAAGAAGAAAAACCAACATCCTAATTGAAGTGTTGTCTAGCTGTTACTGAAATCACAGTGCCTTGACTCAAGTTTGCTCCCTAGCTGGTTATTACTTGTTCCTTGGCAGTGATACACTTCAGAAACTGCTTTTGGAAATCATGATTAGGACAGCAAACCTCAAAGCACCTCCCTTTGTGTCAGTCAGCCAGCCATCATTCACACAGTAACCTCCGTTGAGCCCATTCTAGCCAAGCACATGCAGGCATAATACTATTAACATCAAAAGGGATTAACTTCAATCCAGCTGGATCTTCACCTGTGGACAAATGCTCCACCAAAAGCATTACCCCAGTGTCAACAGCCCTTTGGAGAGTATTCGGACTTCAAAGCACTACAATCAAAGACTTACAAAAGAGCAGTAATAGGAAAAGAACTTTGGACTTCAATTTATAAATCACATCTCCATTTTTATTAAAAGACATCAGCATATAATGTTGATTCAGAGGCCAGGTCATCACATCCTGCAAGGCAGACGTTTTTTCTCAAAAGGAGGCCTAGAAGAAACCTGAGGAGGGACTTTTGACAAGGGCTTGCAGTGCTAGGACTAGGGGCAATGGCTCTGAGCTGGGAGAGGGGAGATTGGGATTGGAGATGAGGAAGAAATTCTTGATAGTGAGGGTGGTGAGACACTGGAACAGGCTGCCCACGGAGGCTGTGGCTGCCTCCTCCCTGGATGTGTTCAAGGCCAGACTGGACAAGGCCTTGAGCAAGCTGGGCTGGTGGGAGGTGTCCCTGCCCATGGCAGGGGTTGGAACTGGATGATCCTTCAGGTCCTTTCCAACCCAAACCATTCTATGAAAACAAACATACAGCAGGGTTCATACACTGACTTCCATTCTAATTCCGAAGAGAAAGGGAACGAAGAATGTACAATCCCCTCCCCCAATTCCATCCCCTGCCTTATTACTGATAAATAGCTTTAGGGCAGGGTCCCATTCAGCTCATGTCCCCGCAGCTGCTCACTTAACCGCCGAGAGAGAGAACAGCCCAAGATGCAAACAGATGAAGTTATCGCCATGAGGGGTGGAGGAGGAAAAAGGGTTTCAAAAATTTCCTCTCCTCGCCCCAACAACCACATGACGGGTGCGGGGGAAAAACCGAAAGAAATCGCAGCAGAATTGATTTTCGAGGTTAAACACCACACTTCTTCTTGCCTCGGACCAGGAGGGGGGTGACTGAGATGCGCAGCAGCCGCGGGAGCACGGCCAGCCCTGGCCGGGGCACCCCAACGTGCCAGACCCGCCGGGGCTGGCCGGAGGCTGCGGGCGCGCGAGGGAGATTTGAAATGGAGCGGAGCGGCCCCGCACGGCTGCCCCGCGGGAACCAGCGCCCGGACCTGGGGGGGGAACGGAGGTTGGAAGGGAGAAGCCAGCCCCCGCCCCTCAGAGCTCCAGCTGGCCGTGGAGAGGAAAACCCCCGCGGCGCAGAGGGGCTGCGGCACGTAGTGGATCTCCCCCGCCGCGGCCGCCACTCCGGACACGCTTCCTCGGGGCCGCGGCCGCCCCCTGCCGTCCCCGCTCCGCCCACGGCCCCGGCTCTGACAGGCCCCGGCTCTGACAGCCCCCAGCCTCCCCCCGTCCGCCCAGCAGCCGCTCGGGGCCGGGAGGGAGGAAAGGAAGGAGGGGGCAGCTCTGCTGTAGGACGAGCGCCCGGCCCGACCCCGCCCGCAGCGGACGGAACGGAGCAGTGGAAAACGCCAACGGATGTGGGGCAAAGCGGCCCCCGCGGCACACGGCCAAGCCCCCCGGCGCTGCGGCCGCCCCGTTCCCTTTGCCTCTGCGCCCCCCAAGTCCCTGCTACCGCCGAGAGGCTCAGCTCCAGGCCACGCTCCCCAGGGATCCGCACCCCACGCACCCACTGGTACCTGCCGCCCGCCGGGCCGCTGCAGCTTCCCCGCTCCCCGCCGGTACCCGCTGCAGCCCCGCGCTCCCCGCCGGTACCTGCAGCCCGCCCGCCGCAGCCCCGCGCCCACACCGGGGATTGAAGTTCTCCAGCCCAGCCCGGGAGAAACCCCCGCCGGCCCCGCCCCGCGGCCAATCCGCGCCCCGCCCGCCCCCTCGCCCCGCCCCACCTCGCCCTCAGCGGCACCGCCCGCTCCACCACTGTCTGGGGCAGCCGTCAATCATCAGCTGCGTCCGCGCCCTCCTCTCCTGGCTCGTCAGCACAGTGGAGGCTCCTTCCGCGCGCGGGCGGGCTGCGGGGGTATTGCTATCCTGCGGACGCCCGCAATGAAGGGACGCCGCCTCGGGAGCGCCGCTGGCGAGCCAGGGCCTTGGGCGAGCGAGGCGGTGTGCTGTCGACGCCGCCTCGCCCCTCCGCGGCTGGCCGGCGTGCGAACCTGCGGTCCGGGCAGTGGTGTGTCCGTGCGGACTCGCAACCCGCTGCCGTTACGCGGAACAGGTGCTCGCTGGGCTCCGCGGTGGGCAGCGTAGGGCCGGCGGCCAGCGGAGGTTGCCTCTCTCAGCTAGCCCCGCTCAGCCCTCGCCTCGGCGCTGCCTGCGGTTGGGCCTCTGCGCGGGGTGCGGACGGACAAAGCGGAGGGGCTGAGCGGGGTACGGGACGGCCCGGGCTGGGCTGAAGCTTCCCAGCCGCGGAGAGGCTGAGAGACGCTGCGACATGCTGGGAAAGAGATCGCCTGTGGAGAACAGGCAGGAGAGGGCTTCGCTATGCTGCGTGATGGGAGCTGGGAGAACGGCGGCTGCGAGCTGCGCTCAGGCTGGGTGTAGGGAAAAGCTTGTTCATGCTGAGCACGGCTGGGAGCTTGAGGGGCTTCCTCGGGGGTTTTCCCTGCCCGAGTGGATACAGCCGTGAGCAACCTCCTCTGACCACACAGCTGGCTCTGCGTGAGCAGTGGCTTGGGCTAGAGACCTCCTTACAACCTGCATTTTCTAATAATCTACAGCCTTGCTGGAGGCTGGCCCCCACCTAGCTGCAGATCTCGGGTGCGTGCTGGCTGCTGCGAGCCTGACGGTGATGGCAGGCTGATAGCTGCCAAGGGCAAGAGCAGCTGCTGTGCTGCAGTGCCGAGGCCACCCTCGGCATCTTCTCCACCCAAGGGCAAATTAGAGGAGGCTGCAAAGATGATCAGAGAGCTGGAGCATCTCTCCTATGAGGACAGGCTGGGAGAGTTGGGGCTGTTCAGCTCGGAGAAGAGAAGGCTCCAGAGAGACCTTCAAGCAGCCTTTCAGTACCTGAAGGGGCTATGGAGGGACTTTTGACGGGCTTGGAATGACAGGACAAGAAGCGATGGTTTTAAATTAGGGCAGGGAAGATTGAGGCTGCAGATTAGGAAGAAATTCTTTTCAGTGAGGGTGAAGCGAGACACTGGCACAGGTTGCCCAGGGAGGCTGTGGATGTCTCCTGCCTGGAGGTGTTCAAGGCCAGGCAGGATGAGGTCTTGAGCAACCTGGGCTGGTGGGAGGTGTCCCTGCCCATGGCAGGGGGCTGGAACTAGATGATCTGTAAGGTCCCTTCCAACCCAACCCATTCTAGGATTATAGGATTCTGTGACATGATTTGGGCTCTCCTTTACACACACATTCTGACATGCATTAGCCTTTTCATTTTCTCTGTAAATTTTCTTTCTAGCATGTGAAAGGTTCTGGCAAAACTTGAACCAAGATGTGATGGTCTGGCTGCAATTTGTGCATGTAAAGAAAAAGTTGGGAGAGAAACATAGTACTAGAACTAAGAGGTGTAAGGAGCCCCAAACCCAACAAAGCAGCTCTCAAGTTAAGAAAGTAAAGTCCTCTTTTAGCTTTGATCTTTTCTCATTAAGAAGAGTATTTCCATGATGTGCAGCCATACTGATTTTGCAAAATGCAGCACGCTCTATTTTGCCTCTGCAACTTCATTTCATCCCTTTCATGCACTCTAACCCTAGCTCATCTGCAGACCTCCCACCTCACACTCATGCATGCTGAGCCATGCCTTGTTTTACTGCACAAAATAGATTTGTATACTTTGGAGCACAGCTGTGCAATAAAATAAGTAATTTTCCATATAATCCTGGTTCATTTCTAGGAGAGCTGGAAGCATGCAGGAGGAGAGGAGCAGGGTCATGCCTAAAGCTACTGAGTGTTCCTAATGGAATTCTAAAAGAATTGTAAGCCAAGCTCATGAGGTTGAACAAGACAAGGTGCAAGGTCCTGCAGCTGGGTTGAGGCACCAATATAGGCTGGGCAGGGACTGGCTGGAGAGCAGCCCTCAAGACAAGGCCTTGGGGGTGCTGGGGGAGGAGAAGCTCAACAGGAGCCAGCAGTGAGCACTTGCAGCCCAGAGAGCCAAGCAGAGCCTGGGCTGCAGCAAGAGAAGTGTGGCCAGCAGGGCCAGGGAGGGGATTCTCCCTCTCTGCTCCACTCTGCTGAGACCACACCTGGAGCTCTGGGTCCAGTTCTGGAGCCTCTGTTCCAGGAAGGATCTGGAGGTGCTGGAAGGTGTCCAGAGAAGGGCCATGAGGATGAGCAGAGGGCTGGAGCTGCTCTGCTCTGGAGACAGCCTGAGAGAGTTGGGGTTGTGCAGTCTGGAGAGGAGAAGGCTCTGAGGAGACCTTCTTGTGGCCTTCCAGGATCTGAAGGGGGCTCCAAGAAAGCTGGGGAGGGACTTCTTAGGGTGTCAGGGAGTGACAGGACTGGGGGGGATGGAACTAAGCTGGAAGTGGGAAGATTCAGGCTGGACATGAGGAAGAAGTTCTTCCCCATGAGAGTGGTGAGAGCCTGGAATGGGTTGTCCAGGGAGGTGGTTGAGGCCCCATCCCTGGAGGTGTTTAAGGCCAGGCTGGATGAGGCTCTGGCCAGCCTGATGTAGTGTGAGGTGTCCCTGCCCATGGCAGGGGGGTTGGAAATGGATGAGCCTTGAGGTCCCTTCTAACCCTGACTGATTCTATGATTCTTCATTAGAAATGTCCATGTGATGCCACATGCCTCACTGCTGGAGTCTGATTTTGTGCAGAGGGTGAAGGATCTGTTTTCACAATGCCACTTTTAAGGTGCTGAATTCTCTTTTGGAGTAGCTTACTATGGAAAATAAAGTTAACTGGGAACATGCATAAAATATTCTGTGTGTTTAATGTGTAAGCCTGAGAAATCAAATTCTGTTAGACACTGATTAATATCTGCCCCTCTGCTCTGCTGAGACCTTGCCTGCAGTGCTGTGTCCTGCTCTGGGGCCCTCAACATAACAGAGATGTGGATCTGCTGGAGAAGGTCCAGAGGAGGCCACAAGAATGATCAGAGGGCTGGAGAGCCTCTGCTATGGGGACAGGCTGGGAGAGTTGGGGCTGTTCAGCCTGGAGAAGAGAAGGCTCCAGGGAGACCTTAGAGCTGCATTTCAGTGTCTGCAAGGGACCTACAGGAGAGCTGGGAAGGGACTGGTCAGAAAGGCCTGTGGGGATAGGACAAGGGGTAGTGGTTTGAAACTGGAGCAGGGCAGAGTTAGGTTGGACATCAGCAGGATGCACAGTGAGGCTGGTGAGACACTGCAGAGGCCACATCCCTGGATACATTCAAGATCAGACTTGCTGTGTCCCTGGGCAGCCTGATCTGCTTGGATGTGTCCCTGCTGCCTGCAGTGAGGTTGAACAAGATGATCTTTGAGGGTCCCTTCCAACCCACTGCAATCTGTGAATCTTTCCTTAAACTGTGGTGCCTTGGAAGCAGAAGCAGGCCTGCAGCTCCCAGGAGTGCTGTAAAGGAAATGAATGTCAGCACAGGGAGAGGCAAGGACTGGGCAGTGAATGGAGAGCAAGCAGTGCTAGAGATTCAGCATTCATCATTCTGCACCCAAGTGAAAGAAATCAGGGATCACTAAGTAAAGAAGGAATTAGAATCTGTGTGCACAAGCAGTCTGAATTCCTCCTAGCTCCATTGTTTGTTGGGGTCATCTTCATCTTTTATTTGTTATGGTGGATCATTAAATCAAGCTAAGGAAGCATTTTCAGTATCTCTTGCTCCACATTCAACACCAGCATAACAAAAGCCTTCAGAGATGGACTATCGCCACCTTTCCTTTCCAGGGAAACCAGTCACTCTGGTTCTTTCTTTGATCCAGCAGCTGCTGCAACTGCCCCAAATCCCAGTGGGATTTCAGCTCTAGAGAACCTTTTCGATGCAGAACCAGCTCTAAAACTCTGTGTGTGCTCTTCTCTACTTCATTCCTCACATGCTGTAACATTTCTATGCATGAAGGAATCGTAGCAGAATGTGCTGCAGTTCCTCCAGGAGAGAATCCATCAGCCTCAGAGGCCTTCATAAAACCAGCAACTGCCATTTGTCAGAGAATCACTCAGGTTGGAAAAGCCTTCTTAAGATCATCAAGTCCAACCTTCTACCCAGCACCTCCATGACCACTCGACCATGTTCCACAGTGCCACATCTGCCTGTTTTCTGAACACCAAGGCACAACAGGAGATCCTTGGTCTCTGCAGCTTTCAGAAGCCACCTGATCTTGCACCATCCAACCTGCTTCTTCCTGCTGCTAGCACTTGTGTAGCTGCCTGCTGGCCTGCACAAGTTTAGCTTGCACTATGCTGTCAGCTGCACCTGCCACAGTCTTGTCTTCAGTAAGATTCCCACTGTTGCTAAAACTAATGCAGGTAAATTTCCCTAGAGTAGAACAATCAGAAAGATTTAAAATTGCATCATAGAATCATGCAATTGTTTGGGTGGGAAAACAACTCCAAGGTCATCCAGTCCAACCAGCAACCCAACCCCACCATGGCCACCAAACCATGGCCCCAAGTGCCATGGCCACACCTTTCCAGAACACCTCCAGGGATGGGGACTCCACCACTTCCCTGGGCAGCCTGTGCCAATCCCTGACCACTCTTGCAGCAAAGAAATTTTTCTTCATCTCCAACCTAACCCTCCCCTGGCACAATTTCAGACCATTTCCTCTCCTTCTATCACCTGAGACTAGGGAGAAGAGCCCAACCCCCAGCTCACTGCAGCCTCCTCTCAGGGAGCTGTAGAGAGCAATGAGGTCTCCTCCAGCTGCTCCTCCCCAGCCCTCTTCTCTAGATCAGACTTTCTGCTGCTTGCTGCTTTCCTCAGCCAGCCCCAGCCAGCCCTGCTGAGAACCCCAGCTAGCAGAGCCTCCCAGGGGTGTTTATTTATCTGATGTTTCTTCTCATGCTCTTCTTGGGCTCTTTGTTTGTTAGAAAAATCTGCTGCCTTGTGACAAACTCCTCCTCTGCTGTGCAGGTTTGGAAGGGTAAACAGCAGTTTCATTGGTTGAAGTCAGTGTCCCTGCCCATGGCAGGGGGGCTGGAACTAGATGATCTGTAAGATCCCTTCCACTCAAGCTGTGCTAGACTCTAAGACAAATGTCCCAGTTGATGGTTTGTGCTTTTCCCTAACTCTCTTACTGTCTGCCATGCATGGCCCAGGGAGTAGAAGGATGCAGCAGAGTAAGGAAACTCCTGGGTAGCCAAAGGAAGTCTCTGCAGCACATCAGCTGCTGATGCTCACAGCCTGCTGATCTTTAGCAGAGGTCCTGCTACTGCACCATCACTGGAGAAATGTCATTCAGCCAGTTTGTCAGTCATTCAGCCAAATGTCAATCATCCAGCCTCTCTCCACTTTCATGAGTATATATCTAAGTGCTGTGAAGGTGCCACAGTGATCAGAGCTGGCACCAATCTGTTGTTGCTCTCAATATGCACAATTTCTTGCAAGGGCTGCTCCAGCCAGAGCAGAGTGACCAGAAGTAGAAGGCAGCAACCCCAGGGGATGCAAACACAGCATGTCCTGGATTCAGCCTGGAGCTGCAGCCTTGCAGATGATCAGAGTGCAGTCAAAATGGCTGTTTGCTCAGCTCACCCCACTTGTACCTCAAGGACACTCATGTCCTCCTGCTTTGCAATGCTCAGCCCTCACTCCCCACAGTAACCCACTGCGAAAGAAAACAGCGGAACCAGCCAGTTCCAGTTACAGACTGTCCAATGGAACTCACCCTCAGTATGTTTGCAGCTGACACTAAATTGGGTGGCAGTGTTGATCTAGCTGGATGGTAGGAAGGCTCTGCAGAGGGATCTGGACAGGCTGGATGGATGGGCTAAGGCCAGTGGGATGAGGTTCATGCTGGGTCCTGCACTTGGGTCACAACAACCCCATGAACATTCCAGGCTTGAGGCAAAGTGGCTGGAAACTGCCCAGCAGAGAAAGACCTGGGGGTGCTGGTTGGCAGGCACCTGAACATGAGCCAGGGGGGACCCAGGTGGCCAAGAAGGCCACCAGCAGCCTGGCCTGGATCAGGAAATCCAGCCAGCAGGAGCAGGACAGGGGTGTTTAGTCTGGAGAAGAGGAGGCAGAGGGAGACCTTATTGCCCTCTACAGCTCCCTGAAAGGAGGCTGCAGTGAGCTGGGGGTTGGGCTCTGCTCCCTAGTCTCAGGTGATAGAAGGAGAGGAAATAGTCTCAAATTGTGCCAGGGGAGGGTTAGGTTGGAGAGGAGGAAAAATTTCTTTGCTGCAAGAGTGGTCAGGGATTGGAAGAGGCTGCCCAGGGAGGTGGTGGAGTCCCCATCCCTGGAGGTGTTCCAGCAAGGTGTGGCCATGGCACTATGGGACATGGTTTGGTGGCCATGGTGGGGTTGGGTTGCTGGTTGGACTGGATGATTTTGGAGGGCTTTTGCAACCAAAACAATTTTATCATTTTGAATTTGTTGCTGTTTTGTGTTTTGCATTTAACCCTCCTAAGTGTTGCTGTAAAAGACAGAGCCCCCCAGGCTGTGCCTTTTCCTCCAGAGACAGAAGCAAGCTTCTTGAATGGTCTGGTCTGACAATCACCATCTCCTACACAGGTGACATGCCCTAACTTGAGGACAATCCTCAAGCCAGTACTGCAGTAACCAAGGAGAATCTTAGCAATGCAGAAGGTGCACTCACAGGAGAGGCCTTGAATTGGTAGTGGCTGCAAGATTGGATTCCCAGCAATTCCCAAACCCCACAGTTACATTTCTCAGGTGATAATCACCAGAGTGGGATTGCTGCCCCAGTCCCCACTTGTCAGCTGGGCTCAGGGAAAATTCCTGCCTGCACTGCAGCAGTAGGACTTGGCTCTTCTTCTGGGCTGTGCCTGACGTGTCAAAACATGGGGCCAGAGATCCATTGTGCTGCTCCACTGCCAGAAACACAAAGCTGGGTTACAAGTACCCAGCTGGAAGGGGCATTCCTCAACCAGCAATCCAGTGGAGTAGCAGTGTAGGAGCACAGAATCACTGGCTTGGAAGGGACCCTCAAAGGTCATCTTGTCCAACCCCCTGCATTCAGCACAGACATCCTCCACTAGAGCAAGTTGCTCACAGCCTCATCAAGTTTAACTTTGGATGTCTGCAGGGATGGAGCCTCCACCACACCCCAGGGCAACCTGTTCCAGTGTCTCACCAACCTCATTGTGCAGAACTTCCTCCTGATGTCCAACCTAACTCTGCCCTGCTCCAGTTTCAAACCATTGCCTCTTGTCCTATCCCCAGAGACTCTTCTGAACAGTCCCTCCCCAGCCTGCCTGGAGGTTCCCTTCAGGTACTGGAAGGCTGCTCTAAAGTCTCCCCAGAGCCTTCTCTTCTCCCCTGGCACAATGTCAAGCCATTTCCTCTCCTTCTATCACCTGAGACTAGGGAGAAGAGCCCAACCCCCACCTCACTGCAGCCTCCTTTCAGGGAGCTATAGAAGGCAATGAGGTCTCCCCTCAGCCTCCTCTTCTCCAGACTAAACAACCTGTCATGGTTTGACATGGGTACCTTTAAGAACCCTGAAGCTGAGGATCTCCAGGAGGTCCAAAGCATCCAGGGGTGGACAGGAAATTGTAATCATTTGTTATTCAGAATCAGAGAATCACAGAATTGTCAGGGCTGGAAGGGACCTCAAGGCTCAGCCAGTTCCAACCCCCCTGCCATGGGCAGGGACACCTCACACCACAGCAGGTTGCTCACAGCCACATCCAGCCTGGCTGCAAAAACCTCCAGGGATGAGGCTTCCACCACCTCCCTGGGCAACCTGTGCCAGTCTCTCACCACCTTCATGGGGAACAACTTCTTCCTCACATCCAATCTCAATCTCCCCACTTCTACTTTTGCTCCATCCCCCCTCCCCCCCAAGTGCTGTCACTCCCTGACACCCTCAAAAGTCCCTCCCCAGCTTTCTTGGAGCCCCCTTCAGATCCTGGAAGGCCACAAGAAGGTCTCCTCAGAGCCTTCTCCTCTCCAGACTGCACAACCCCAACTCTCTCAGGCTGTCTCCAGAGCAGAGCAGCTCCAGCCCTCTGCTCATCCTCGTGGCCCTTCTCTGGACACCTTCCAGCACCTCCAGATCCTTCCTGGAACAGAGGCTCCAGAACTGGACACAGAGCTCCAGGAGGGGTCTCAGCAGAGTGGAGCAGAGGGGGAGAATCCCCTCCCTGGCCCTGCTGGCCACACTTCTGCTGATGCAGCCCAGGCTCTGCTTGGCTCTCTGGGCTGCAAGTGCTCACTGCTGGCTCCTGCTGAGCTTCTCCTCCCCCAGCACCCCCAAGGCCTTTTCCTCAGGGCTGCTCTCAAGCCACTTGCTGCCATAGTGCCTGCATCTCCACTATAAAACTGGCTGCACAGGTAGTTTCCTCCCCTTACCCCTTCTTCTTCCTCTCTCTCTCCCTTCCCAGCTGGCTCCCTCATCTTTGCTAATGCAAAGTCTCCCATGTCCAACCATGACACACCCCCAGCTCCTTCAGCTGCTCCTCACCAGCCTTCTTCTCCAGTCCCTTCCCCAGCTTGATTGCACTTTTCTGGCAGTCACACTCCAGCCCCTCAGTGGCAGTGATCAAGAAGATGAGCAGTAGCTGATGTAAGGTAAATGCAATGAATTTAAAGTCTTTATTCAAGTGGAGATAAGAGAAGGGGCTGAGGAGTGCACAGGAAGTGTTTCATGGCTGCTTGTGAACTCGGTAGCCAGGGCTGATATTTGTCTTTTATCTTTAATTTCCCCATTTGTTTGAGCCTGGAGTGTTGCTAAACATCAAAATCAATGGCACAGCAGGAATCCCCCTGACCAGCAAAGCCCAGAGAGCAGCTGAAGGTGCCTGCTGCAGTGAGGAGCCTGCATTCTCTTGCTGTTGCTGCTTGGCACGGCTGCCAAGTGGGTAGTGAGGCGGATAACAAATATTGGCATGGGTAAGTGCTGCTGAAGACCTAGATTTTGTTTGCAGAGCAAACAGCCACAACAGATGGAAAGATCCAACCTGGCAGGCCACCCAGGGCTCCACAGCAGCCAGGCCAAGAGAAATGGAGCTGAAACCTTCTTGTGTGCTAATAAAGTAGATGGGGAAAGTCATTAAGAGAGAAAAGGATTCACTTGTTTCACAGCTGTGCCATGGCAAGCAGCACAGGCTCCCGGGAAAAATATCATAGGATCATAGAATCAGTCAGGATTGTAAGGGACCTCAAGGCTCAGCCAGTTCCAACCCCCCTGCCATGGACAGGGACACCTCACACCACAGCAGGTTGCTCACAGCCACATCCAGCCTGGCTGCAAAAACCTCCAGGGATGAGGCTTCCACCACCTCCCTGGGCAACCTGTGCCAGTCTCTCACCACCCTCATGGGGAAGAACTTCTTCCTAACATCCAATCTGAATCTCCCCACTTCTAGTTTTGCTCCATTCCCCCAGTCCTATCACTCCCTGACACCCTCAGAAGTCCCTCCCCAGCTTTCTTGGAGCCCCCTTCAGATACTGGAAGGCCACAAGAAGGTCTCCTCAGAGCCTTCTCCTCTCCAGACTGCACAACCCCAACTCTCTCAGGCTGTCTCCAGAACAGAGCAGCTCCAGCCCTCTGCTCATCCTCATGGCCCTTCTCTGGACACCTTCCAGCACCTCCAGATCCTTCCTGGAACAGAGGCTCCAGAACTGGACCCAGAGCTCCAGGAGGGGTCTGAGCAGAGTGGAGCAGAGGGGGAGAATCCCCTCCCTGGCCCTGCTGGCCACACTTCTCCTGATGCAGCCCAGGCTCTGCTTGGCTCTCTGGGCTGCAAGTGCTCCCTGCTGGCTCCTGCT
Organism: Indicator indicator; assembly: GCF_027791375.1. NCBI lineage: Eukaryota > Metazoa > Chordata > Aves > Piciformes > Indicatoridae > Indicator > Indicator indicator. Next base: position 2,345,791 of record NC_072036.1, read on the forward strand.
GAGCTTCTCATCCACCACCCACTACCACCCCTCCCCAAGTCCTTTTCTTCTGCTTTAAAGGAAAGCAAAGGATGACTCTCTTCTGTCACTCAGTGAAGAAGGGATTGCTGCAGATCTCAGCTCCCATACTGATACAGCCAAGCTGAGATTTCTCAATTCATAACAAATTCTGTCAGCATTCTGATTTGTTTAAGCACTGATTAAAGCTTCTGGACTTTGTTTGGAGAGGACATGTCCTCAGGGAATGATAGAATGACTTGAGTTGGAAGGAGCCTTAAAAATCATCCAGCTCCAACCCACCAGCCATGGGCAGGGACACTTTTCATCAGCCCAGGTTGCTCAAAGCCTCATCTGGCCTGGTCTGAAACACTTCCAGGGATGTGGCATCCACAGCTTCTCTGGGCAAGTCAACAAGTCAAGAGCTGTGATGGATACATCTGGCACATGCACACTATCTACAACTCTGTAGGTGTAAGGCCATGAAGTGCAAAGCATTGGGGATGAGATAACAACACCTTGCAGAGGCCAAAGCAGCTGGCTTAGTCATAGAGTGTAGAAGAATGAAGCTGGCTAGGAGAAGACTGAGAGAAAATGCTCCAAGCCATGGATGTTAGTGTGGGAAGGCTTAGCTGCAGTGGGTACTGTGCTGTATGAATGATTGTCACTGTCAGCTAACTTGCAGAGGAACAGCCTACAGATAACTCAGGGAAGCAGCCTACGTGTTCTTTGTGTAGGAATATGCTCAGAACCACAGAACTGTGGAGGCTGGAAGAGACCTCTGACATCATCAAGTCCAAGCACTCCCCCCCAGAGCTCACAGCCCCACCCCTGCTGCTGAGCCACTGCCACTGCCCCACGTCCCTCAGCACCACATCCATGCAGCTGTGAAACCCCTCCAGGGATGGGGACTGCAGCACCTCCCTGGGCAGCCTGGGACAGTGCCTGAGAACCCTTGCTGGGAAGAGATTGTTCCTAATCTCCAGCCTGAACCTCCCCTGGCACAGCTTGAGGCTGTTCCCTCTTGTCCTGCCACTGGTTGCACAGGGGCTATAGCCCCATCAGGAGATTTCTGTGTGCCTGTAGAAGCTCTGACCCTAACCCTTCCCAGCTATGCAATCTGTGAATATATATAAATGTATCTACAGCAGCCACTCTGCTGCTCCTCTGCAGGGTACATGCTGAGGATCCTCTCAAGCAAGCTGCCCCAGGCTGTGTGAGGAGCACAGAACATTGGTGATGTGGGTCACCTCCTGCTCCTTCTGGGGAACAGAGAGGGACAACCACAGCAACTGCTCCAATGGAACAGTAGTGTCAAGAAAATGTTCAGTCACTGCTCAGTGTTCCAGCTGTGGTCTGGCCCTCAGCTCCCCTGTGAGGACAGGGAACACAAAAGGCATACTTGTGACCCATTCCAAGCAGCCAAATAAGATTCCTGACTTTTCTTTTCCTGGCTGCTCCTTAAAGTACCTGGAAGCAGGAGAGCAGCACTCTGCATCCGTTAGAGAAGGGTCTGCTGGCCACACCTGGGAGATCACTGCTCTGGCCAGCACCAGCACTGAGTGTGGGTGGCTGTGGTAAGGAATCCCCTCACCCACTGGGGACTGAGCTTCTCCAGTAGCTCAGGCTCAGCAAGAGCTCCCCCCACTGCTATGAAGATCCAGGTGTTTATTGAAACATCTGTTCCTTGTACAAGCCAATCCTCCTCACGACCTCCCTGTGCTCCCACACTGGAGTAAGCCTTCCACACCCCTCAGGTTCCACCTGAAGTTCCAGATCATCTGTGATGGTGAGTGAGGGCAGCAGGGTGCACTGGGGGCTGGCAAGGAGGAGAAAAGAGCCCAGGCAGGGAGGTGCAATCCCTGTCCCGGCTGGGGAGGGCTCAGCTCCCGGTGAGGACGAGGAGTGGCATGGCAGGGGGAGCAGAGGGAGGTTTCAGGGGCAAGTGGGGTATGGCCAGCACCTCCTGGCTGAAACCCTTGGCCCCTGCTCCCTCCTGGCCATAGGAAGGGCTGGGTGAGGTGGCCCTTGCAGAAGGAGTTCCTGGGGCCCCCATGGACCTGGGCTCTGCCCAGGGCTCTCTCCCTTTCTGTTCCAGCCCTCCAAGGCATGACAGAGGACATCAGCTTCTCTCTCCATTGCCTCTAGTTTGAAACTGGAGCAGGACAGGTTTACACTGGCCATGAGGAAGAAATTCTTGATAATGAGGGTGGGGAGACACTGGAACAGGTTGCCCAGGGAGGCTGTGGATGCCTTCTCTCTGGAAATGTTGAAGACCAAGCTGGATGGGGCCTTGAGCACCTTGGGCTGGTGAGAGGTGTCCCTGCCCATGGCAGGGAGCTTGGGATTCAATAATCTTTAAGGTGCCTTCCAATCTAAGCCATTCTGTGGTTGCATGGTTGTGCGATCAAGAGGGAATTCACTTGTAGCAGCTGAAGGAGAAAGGTTGCTGTTAGTATGTAAAAATCATTTAAAGTTTCCTGCTTAGCAAGGGCTTCGTTTTGATTCACAAAGATGTGTCAGTGTTGTGTGCTTTGTGACACCTCCTCATGGCTAGGAGCTAACCTTTTCTTCCCAAGAACTGCTTTATTTTTTTCTCTCAGTGCAGCCCCAGTGCTCCTCTCTGGTTGTATCCATGCATTTTTCCTCAGTCCTGTGTGGCTTGTAAGCAGAGCTCTCCAGGAGCTCTGAACTTGGTTCCCAGGGTACGACCCAGTGCTGAAGGCTGTGGTGGGCTGAGCCCTGGCCGAAGCAGGCCAAGTGATTTAGCACAGCAGGACTTCAGGGAGGGTGTGACCGGAGCGGGGCAGGCAGCGCTCCCAGGGCCGAGTTCCAGCCCATTCACCAGCAGGCTTTGGCATTTAACCCCCCCGCGGAACAGAGCACCGAAAGGTGAAGAGTTCAGCTACGGAACAAACAGGACCTCCTCAAACCCATGTAGCTGGCTGCAGCCAGAGACAAACTGATGTCATTGGGTGGGAACTTCCCCTGGCTGCGAGCGGAGATGTGCTGCAAGATGGGAATGGAATCACTGAGGCCACCCCAGAGCTTCGGGGATGTGGTCGTGAGGGCTGAGCCGCTCCGGCAGGGCTGCACCTGCAGCCCTTGTCCTCTCTTACACCTTCTGCCTGTTCCTCACCTGCCATGCATCGGGGCCCGCACAATGTTCCATCCCATCCAGGCTGCTGTCACACACAGCCTGCGAGCTAATCTGATTTGCAAAGTTGTCAATCAGAGCATCGATCCGGGGGCAGACAATGCTGCTAATGCAATCACTGCATGGCAAGCAGCTCCTGCACTGCCTTCTCTGAGCAGCTCCTGGGGCCCTCGCTGTCTCCAGCCGGGGCTGACTGGGGCACCCTGGCTACTGACAAAGCCCCTGCAGCTGGCCCTCATGTTTGTATTGACTGGCCCTCAGGTTTGTATTGGCTGGCCCTCACTCCTGCAGACCTTTAGGGTCACAGTTTGGATTTTTGATCTGATTGCAAAGCTAGAAATTAGCTTTGCCCACAGGAGATTTCCTGGGCAGCCAGTTGGGCTGAGACACCTTTACAGCAAAGCCCTTGAGAAGAGGACATGTGGGAAGAGAAGGCTCTGAAGAGATCTTATTGTGGCCTTCCAATATCTGAAGGGGGCTACAACGAAGCTGGGGAGGGACTTTTTAGGGTGTCAGGTAGAGCTAGGACTAGGGGGAAGAGATCCAAGCTAGAGGAGGAGAGAGGCAGATTAGATGTTAGGAAGAAGTTCTTCCCCATGAGGGTGGTGAGAGACTGGCACAGGTTGCCCAGGGAGGTGGTGGAAGCCTCATCCCTGGAGGTTTTTGCAGCCAGGCTGGATGTGGCTGTGAGCAACCTGCTGTGGTGTGAGGTGTCCCTGCCCATGGCAGGGGGGTTGGAACTGGTTGAACCTTGAGGTCCCTTCCAGCCCTGACAATTCTGTGATTCTGCACACAGGCCAGAAAAACAGAGTTCAAAGAAAAGTGGCACTTCTGTTGATGTCTCTAATTCTCACCATTCTCTCTCTTTCTAGTAAGAAACAAAGTTCTCTACATGAGCCTGGAGAAGAGAAGGCTCCAGGGAGACCTCAGAGCAACCTTCCAGCACCTGAAGAGGCTCCAGGAGAGCTGGGAAGGGACTTGGGACAAGGGCTGGGAGTGACAGGATGAGGAACAATGGCTTTGAGCTGGGAGAGGGGAGATTGAGACTGGAGATGAGGAAGAAATTCTTGGCAGTGAGGGTGGGGAGACACTGGAACCAGGGAGGTTGTGGAGGTGTTCAAGGCCAGGCTGATTGAGGCCTTGGGCAAGCTGGGCTGGTGGGAAGTGTCCCTGCCCATGGCAGGGGGATTGGAACTGGATGAGCTTTAAGGTGCCTTCCAACAAAACCCATTCTAGGACTCTATAATTTTGTCCATAATACCAGACCTTCCACACTGATTTCTTTTCTTATAGAAAGATGAATTTTGACCATTAGAAGTTTTCTCTCTTTGCTGTGCACCAATGACATCAGTCCACAGAGCTGGGAGGGATCCAGAGAAGCCGTCCAGCTCTTCTACAGTTTGCTTTTCCAGGAAGAATGGAATGAATGCTTCAGCTTTTAAAAAACTTGAGTTTCCAATTTCCCTTCCATAATTTCTTTTTTAATTAATGACACTCAAGGAGAAGCAGTGGAGAGCAAACAGCTTCATGACTGGCACTGGTTTGCAAAGAAATCTATTCCCAGTTTTCAAGTGCCAGGTTCACAAAGCTCTGCATGCACAGACTCCTTGTCTCAACCTACAGAGTGTGCATCATGAAGAGCTCTCTTGAAAATCATCTCTCTCAAGTGTTTGCCTCAGGGCATTTATTAGCATTAAAAAAGCATCCCCTGTATGGCTGTGACCTTGCCAAGCCATCTGTGATGCCTTGTACCCAAAGTGATTAATATCCCACATTGCAGATCCTTTAAAACTTGCTTGACCCAAAGCCCAAAGCTTCACACTCCTCCTTTTCCAGAATGGATTATTCACTGTGCTGAAAGGAAGAAATGACAGAGAGTATCAATACTGGGCCCAGTTGTTCCATGCCAAACCCTTTCCTGTCACCTGTCTGTATAAAAGCTTGAATCAAGATGGGTTTTGTTAAATCAAGATGGGATTGTTACCACAGAAACACAGAATCACAGACTGTTAGGAGTTGGAAGGGACCTCCAGGGATCACCCAGTCCAACCCCCTGCCAGAGCAGGGTCACCCAGGGCAGGTCACACAGAACACATCCAGGTGGGGTTGGAAAGTCTCCAGAGCAGGAGACTCCACAACCTCTCTGGGCAGCCTGCTCCAGGCTCCAGCACCCTCACAGGGACAAAGTTTTCCCTTCTGTTCCTGTGGCACCTCCTCTGCTCCAGCTTGCCCCCAGTGCCCCTTGTGCTGTCCTTGGCCATCCCTGAGCAGAGCCTGGCTCCAGCCCTGCACATCTTTATCCCCAGCACTGAGGGCAGCCCTCAGGCTCCTCTGCTCCAAGCTCCAAGCCCCAGAGCTCCCTCAGCCTGGCCTCACAGGAGATGTTCCACTGCCTGCAGCAGCTCTGTGGCTCTGTGCTGAACTCTCTCAAGCAGTTCCTTCTTGAGCTGAGGGACCCAGAACTGGGTACAATATTCCAGATGTGGCCTCACCAACGCAGAGTAGAAGGGCAGGAGAACCTTTCTAACCTACTCACCACTCCCCTTCTAACCCAGCCCAGGATGTCCTTGGCCTTCTTGGCCACAGGAGCACATTGCTGGCTCATGGCCATCCTTCTCTCCACTTTGACCCCCAGGTCCCTCTCCTCTGCACAGCTCTCCAACAGCTCAGTCCCCAACCTGCACTGCTCCATGGGGTTGTTCTTTCCTAGATGCAGGACTCTCCCCTTGCCCTTGCTGTATTTCATTCCATTTCCCCCTGCCCAGCTCTCCAGCCTGATGCCATTTCAGTTTTATACAAGCATCCTTTGCTGTTCAAACTTTCCAAGGCTGGTTGGGTCATGAGTGGGAAACTGCTGCTGAGTTCCCCTCAGATGCCCTCCCAGTCCCTAATCCACAAACCCCTCTAATCTGCACTGGGGCTTCCCTGCATTATTGGGGATTAGTGACGTGCTGCTCTAGCCTACAGCCTGTTTATGCACTGCTTGAGGACCCTCAGGACAGCCACTGCTCTCTAATCCCTGCTGCTGTCACCCTTGCTTAGCACAGTTAGAGACAAAAATAAAGGTACAAAATGTTGTGCTGACTTTTCAGTCCAGTTCCATGCTGCCTGTTTACCCTGCAGCCAAACAGTTGTCCAGAACCTTTCAATCTGAAAGGAGGCTGCAGTGAGGTGGGAGCTGATCTCTTCTCCCTCCTCTAAGGTGATAGAAGGAGAGGGAATGGTCTGAAATTGTGCCTGGGGAGGGTTAGATTGGAGATGAGGAAAAATTTCCTTGCTGCAAGAGTGGTCAGGGATTGGAAGAGGCTGCCCAGGGAGGTGATGGAGTCCCCATCCCTGGGGGTGTTCCATGGTGTGGCCATGGCACTTGGGGCCATGGTTTGGTGGCCATGGTGGGGTTGGGTTGATGGTGGGACTGGATGCTCTTGGATGTCTCTACCAATGCCAACAAATGTGTGATTCTGTGCTTCTTGGTGCATTCAGCCACTCCTTTGCCCAGCAGCAGCCTTTCCCAAGCCTGGCAGGAGGCAGTGGTGTTCAGGGGCTTCACCTGGATTCCCCTTTCCTGCACAACCCTTTCCTGGTGGCTTGGCTTCCAGCCTAGCAGCATTACCTACTCTCCCTCTCCCAAATCAAACCAGTAAGCCTGTCTGGCAAGGGGAAGCCTGACAGCCTTGGGCTCCCTGTCCCTGCAGGCTCCATGTCCCCTGGCTTAGTAAGGACTACCAGCAGCCTTCTGGCAAGAGTGGCTCTTGGAAAGCACTCCTCAAGAGGAGGAGCAGTTTACAGGACCCACTGAGCTCCTTCAGCCTCATCCCTTGCTTGCTATCTTCCCTACCCATCACTATCATTTTGTCTCTTTTCCTCCACTTTTCTGTGGTGACCCAAAGGGCAAATTGGTGTAGGTGAGATCAAGAGGATAGCAGAGTCCCTTCCCAGTCTCCTCAAGCTTCTGCTGGTCTTACTGTGCAAGGTGCCCGGGGCAGTGGCAGCTCCTCTCCTGCCCCTTGCAGGCTGTCAGCCTGCAGTCTCACTGTGCAGAGCTGGCACGGGGAGCTGCCAGTGCCAGGGCAGGAACATCCCCCCGGGTGCTGGGGAAGGATGGCAGCACAGAGCTGCTTTCTCTTGCTCATAAAAAGGGCTGGAGCCAGGCAGTGGAGTGTGAAGTGCAGGCTGCAGAGACAAGTAGCAAGGTGCTGTGAAATGACAAAGGGGTGACCATGCAAGGAGAAAGGGAACCAAATGCCTTCCTAAGAGTCCAGCTGCAGTGCAGAGAGACACAAACAGTTGTGCATGCAGCTCAAACTACATTGCAAATCCTCTTAGGTCCTCTTTCCTTAAGAGGAGAATATACCACGGCTGGAGTAGCTGGGGAAAGCCCTGCCCTTCACTCCTCCAGGGCACAGCCCTCTCACCTCAAACCTGTCCTTTGAGATCTTGCACCTCACTCAGCATCACCTGTCCCATCTGCAGACCACAGAGGTGAGCAGAGCAGCACCTCCCCTGTGGGGACAGGCTGGGAGAGCTGGGGCTGTGCAGTCTGCAGAAGAGAAGGCTCCAGGGAGACCTTAGAGCAGCCTTCCAGTACCTCAGGGGGCTTCAGGAGAGCTGAGGAGGCACTTTGGACAAGGGCTGGGAGTGACAGGACGAGGGACAAAGGCTTTGAGCTGGGAGAGGGGAGATGGAGACTGGAGATGAGGAAGAAATTCTTTAGAGTGGGGGTGGTGAGACACTGGCACAGGTTGCCCAGGGAGGCTGTGGCTGCATCCTCCTTGGAGGTGTTCAGTGCCAGGCAGGATGAGGCCTTGAGCAAGCTGGGCTGGTGGGAGGTGTCCCTGCCCATGGCAGGGGTTGGAACTGGATGATCCTGAAGGTGCCTTCCAACCCAACCCATTCTGTGATTCTATGGTTCTGTGAGCTACAGACTGTTCTTTTACTTTCCCTGCCTACCTTGCTGCAGGAACCTGTAATGAGTCCCTGCTCTGAACTCCTCTGAGCTTTAGCTGAGTTGCAAACGTGGCAGGGACAAGGAACAGGGAAGCCTCTGATGGTGGTGAGACGGTGCAAGGCTGAGTTGTATGGAAGAGTCACTTTTGTGACACTGAACTCCTGACTATTGCTGTGCAGTCTTTAGCCCTAACACTGATTTCACTAAGGATAAATTGCTGCTGTTCCTCTTAGTAAATTCTCTCCTTTCCTGGGCAGTCTGCTGGCTTTGCCATGCTTCATCCACCATTATTTACCAACAGACCTAAAGCAGAACTAAAAAGCCACAGTGTCTTTCTTCTCTCCAAATGCAGAGAACATTGTGTTTCCTTTTTGATCCTTTTTATTTATTTATCTATCTATTTATTTATTTATTTTTACTAGGATTGTAGCCACTTTGAGGGCCAGAAAGTTAACTCAGATGAGCTTTGTGGTCTGTGAATCTCTGGATTGCCTCCAGCAGCTGCCTTTTTCACAAACTCAGAGAATCACAGAATGGTTTGGGTTGGGCAAGCCCTCTGGCATCCAGCCACCAACTCAACACCACTATGGCCACTAAACCATGGCCCCAGGTTGTATGGTGCACAACTGCCCCTGGAAGCTGGTCTTACAAACAGAAAGCATATCCATGCCCAGCTGCACACAGCAGTGCCAGCTCTGATTTGTACTCTCTGGCCTCTTCAGAGAGGTTGTGGAGTCTCCGTCTCTGGAGCCTTTCCAGCCCTGTCTGGATGTGTTCCTGTGTGACCTGTGCTGGATTCTGTGGTCAGGGTGTCAGGGGTTGGACTGGAAGATCTCCAGAGGTCCCTTCCAACCCCTGACACCCTGTGAGCTGTGATCCTGTAAACCTGTGATGCTCTGATCCTCTGATCTTGTAAACCTGTGATCCTGTGATGCTGTGAACCTGTCTCTGACAAATGTAAACGTTTAGGACAAGGATGCTGACTCTGTGCAACCAAACCCAGTCCCAGCCACTGAAGGTAGGGTCCTTATTGCAGCATTTTGGTCTGCTGGATCGAAGCAGTCTTTGGGAGGCTTCTGTAAGTGGCATCTCTGTTGAATTTTGTGCTGGACACAGCACTTTAGATGAGCCTTGGCAGGTGGGTGGCACTCGATGATCTCCATCACTTCCAGCCCCTATCACTCTGTGCTCTGTGATTTCCCAGTGTTCTGAGGAGATGTCTCTGCAGCCTGAAGAGGCAGCTGGCTGTGTGTGTGGCTGTGGCACACTCTAAGACTCCCTGCCCCTCTTCAGAGAAGCAGCAGGACCACCCTTCACCCAACATGCACAAACCTCTCATGATTTGATGTGATCAGCCCCTGCAGATCTGCTATGGCAGCTCAATAATCCAGGCTTGCCTGAGGCAGTTGCCTGTGTCCCCAAACAGCACACAGCTGTTCTTTTCCCCCACTTGTTTACATGTTCTTCCTCTCCATGTGCCTGCATCATCCTCCTTTTAAAGACATCCCTTAATCCTTTGTTTATTTCTCGTGGCTGTTTCACAACTGGAACAGTAGTTCAGAGCTCTGTGGAGTGCTGCTTTTAGGCAATTTCTGACCCAGGGCTTGTTGGGTTGGTTTGGATGGGTTGTGGTGTTGTTGTTGGATGGGGCTTGTTGTTGTTTTTTACTGTGTTAGTGTGTATTAAGAATAACTCCATGAAGTCACTCCAGGTTAGAACCAGGCTTTCTGGCTTCAGGCTGAGGGGGCAGCACCAGGAAACCCCCCACAGCATGGCAGTGTATCTAAGGAATCTACACTGATCCCTACTGCAGTACAGGGGAAGGGCAGGAGGGACAATCAAATGCAAATTAGCAGTTTAATAGTGGCATTCAAAGCATTCATGGAGTTTCTATTAAGCACAACAAGAGGAAAAATGCACATGGAATTAATTGGAAATACACTTTGAAGCACATTCAAATACACATGGAATTAAACTGGAATACACATGGAATTAAACTGGAATAGACATTGAATTAAATGGGAATTCAGATTGAATTACATTCAAATCCACATGGAAGTAAACTGAAATACACATGGAATTAAACTGGAATACACATGGAATTAAATGGGAATTCAGACTGAATTACATTCAAATCCACATGAGTAACTGATACACATGGATAACTGATCACGAATTAATGGAATCAACGATTCATCAATCCACATGGAAGTAAACTGAAATACACATGGAATTAAACTGGAATACACAATGAATTAAATTGAAATTCAGACTGAATTACACTCAAATACACATGGAATTAAACTGGAATAGACATTGAATTAAATGGGAATTCAGACTGATTTACATTCAAATGCACATGGAATTAAACTGGAATGCAGCTTGGCTTAAATTGAAATGCACATTGAGTTAAATTCAAATACACATTGAGTGAAGTTGGAATGCAGATTGAACTAAATTGGAACACACATTGAATTACCTTGCAGTGCAGATTGAATTAAGAAGCTCCATTCTTATTTTTCAACTGATGACTTTAGCTGACAGTTCCCAGGTGTTAACCAGCCTGAGTTTCAGAAATGCTGAGCAAATATTTGTGCAGTGGTGCTGGATAAATGATGCTGAACAGGGAGATGCTTTGAAGTCCACCATCTTTGCAACATTGCACAATGCCAGACAAATATTAGGACAATGAGGATCGCTGGTTTGTCCCAAGGAATAAAAATATTCACAGAATGCTTTGGGAGCTGGAAGGGACCTTCAGGATCATCCAGTTCCAGCCCCCTGCCATGGGCAGGGACACCTCCCACCAGCCCAGCTTGCTCAAGGCCTCATCCAGCCTGGCCTTGAACACCTCCAGGCACGGGGTATCCAAAGCCTCCCTGGGCAACCTGTTCCAGTGTCTCTCCCCCCTCACTCGCAAGAATTTCTCCCTCATCTCCAGTGTCAATCTCCCCTCTCCCAGCTCAAAGCCATTGTCCCTCATCCTGTCACTCTCAGCCCTTGTCACAAGTCCCTCCCCAGCTCTCCTGGAGCCCCTTCAGGTACTGGAAGGCTGCTCTAAGTTCTGCCTGGGGCCTTCTCTTCTCCAGACTGCACAGCCCCAGCTCTCCCAGCCTGTCCCCACAGGGGAGGTGCTGCTCTGCTCACCTCTGTGGTCTGCTGATGGGACAGGTGATGCCTGTTTGCCCTCCTCAAGCTTAAAGCCATTCCCTGGCATTTGAAAATCCTCTCTGCTGTTTGAAAACTGTTGCTGGGACAGCCCAGTTCTGAGAGGTGGCTTATACATTGCTGAACATGATTTTGTGTTTTCTCTATACTGTTTGAAATGTTCTACAATGAATAAGCCAGAGAGGCTGAAGTGGGTTGGTTGTTCCCCTGCTGAAATGGCAATCCAAGCCAAAGCACTCAGCCCAGGACTTGTTTCCATGTTTAGTCTGCTTGCTTATCATATTTGAGAGCTGATCAATGCTGCTTTAGTCTCTTTTTTGACAGCATCTGCTTGCCAGCCTGGAGTGTAGCCTGCAGTCTGGGTTTTTATAAAGGGCATAAGGATACAAGAAGAGTTCCCCTTTGCCATGTGGAGATGGCAGCAAGAAAGCATACACAAAATCTGTGACCTGGGCAATGGGCTCATTGACATTTCATTCCTGGAATCACAGAATGACTCAGCTTGGAAGGGACATTAAAGATCATCCACTCCAACCTTCCCATCATGGGCAGGGACACCTCTCAACTACACTCAGCTGCTCAAGGTTTCATCCAACCTGGCCTTGAACACCCCCAGGGAGGAGGCATCTACAACCTCCCTGGGCAGCCTGTGCTAGAGTCTCACCACTCTCATACTGAAGAACTTCTTCCTCAGCTCCACTCTAACCCTGCTCTCCCTCAGCTTCAAACCATTCCCCCTTGGCCTGTCTCAAGACACCCTCAGGAAAAGTCTCTCCGCAGCCTTCCTGCAGGATCCCTTCAGGTACTGGCAATGCACCCACAGCTTTTGGTCAGAACTGGTCAGAAAGCAAACGAAGTATCTGCAAGATATAAACACAAACCAGAGAGATATTCCTGTACAGAAATACAGCAGAAAGCTGGGGGGAAAGAAAAAAATAAAAAGATTGATACCAATTAATCTGCTGGAATTACACCTCAGACTGGACATGAGGAAGAAGTTCTTCCCCATGAGAGTGGTGAGAGCCTGGAATGGGTTGTCCAGGGAGGTGGTTGAGGCCCCATCCCTGGAGGTGTTTGCAGCCAGGCTGGATGAGGCTCTGGCCAGCCTGCTGTAGTGTGAGGTGTCCCTGCCCATGGCAGGGGGGTTGGAACTGGATGAGCCTTGTGGTCCCTTCCAACCCTGACTGATTCTAGGATTCTGTGAAAACTTTAACATTGGCAAAGCAGGAAGTGTGCAATTAAAAATCAAACCCTAAGGAACTAATTGTTGGGGTTGCTGTTATGGTTATAGTTGGTATTACTGCTACTACTGCAACAACTACAAAAATAATTAAAATACTACTACTACTAATAAAAAATAAATAAAAATAAAAGTAAAAATAAAGATAGAAATAATTTTTAAAATGCTTATAATGATAATGTAATGCTTATAATGATAATGATGGTGATGATAATAATATGATAATGACAATAATGAGAATGATGATGTTAATGTCAATAATGTTAATACTGTTAATAACTATAATAATAATAATAATAATAATAGTTTTTTCTTTGCATAATGACTTAGCCATGCACATCCTTGGCAGGGGGGTTGGACTTACTGATCTCCACAAGTTCCTTCCACCCCCTGCCACTCTGTGACTCTGAGGCATCTCTTTGCTCTTTCTGATGGCTAGAAAGGAGCCAAGAGCTTGGGTTTCAGCTGTGTATAAATACCACTGCACAATCCATGCTGCTGTCTGCTCCTTGCAGAAGCCTTCCTTTCCCGTGGCCCAAGGCCTGTGTTCATTACACTGAATGGTATTTATCAGTATTTTTCCTGTTTGGATAATGTGCTCAGTGTTGATGCCTTTCAATTGGTTGGAATGGTCACTGCAGCTTCCCATCAAAAGAGTGATGGCAGTAGCTGTGGAGCTAAATCTCAAAGCACCACTTTGGAGACTTCCTAAGTGATTAGTGCAGAGCATTATCACCCTCCACCATCTGGCTATCTAATATGGAAACAATATTAAAGGAATCAGAAGACATCCACAGGCTTCAATACTTTGGACATCCAGTGTCACACAGCAAAAAAGAAAAAATGGGAGCTGTGTTTAAAGCAGCAAAAGAAGTGCTGCAGCTGAAAAGAATTGAACCAGCAAGAGATGTGCTGCAACTGAAATGAAATAAAGCAGCAAGAGAAGTACTGCAGCTGAAAAGAATTGAACCAGCAAGAGATGTGCTGCAGCTGAAATGAAATAAAGCAGCAAGAGAAGTACTGCAGCTGAAAAGAATTGAACCAGCAAGAGATGTGCTGCAGCTGAAAATAATTGAACCAGCAAGAGAAGTGCTGCAGCTGAAAGGTATTAAAGCAGCAAGAGATGTGCTGCAGCTGAAAGGAACTGAACCAGCAAGAAGTGTGCTGAAACAGAAACAAATTCAAACAGCAAGAGATGTGCTGCAGTAACTGAAAAGAATTAAAGCAGCAAGAGAAGTGCTGCAGCTGAAAGGAATTGAACCAGCAAGAGAAGTGCTGCAGCTGAAAGGAACTGAACCAGCAAGAGAAGTGCTGCAGCTGAAAGGAATTGAACCAGCAAGAGAAGTGCTGCAGCTGAAAGGAATTGAACCAGCAAGAGAAGTGCTGCAGCTGAAAGGAATTGAACCAGCAAGAGAAGTGCTGCAGCTGAAAGGAATTGAACCAGCAAGAGAAGTGCTGCAGCTGAAAGGAATTGAACCCGCAAGAGAAGTGTGCTGAAACAGAAATTCAAAGAGCAGGAGATGTGCTGCAGCTGACAAGAATCCTTTCTGCCTGCAGAGAGATTCAAGTGTGTGTCCCCTGCTTTAATTACTGGCAAGCAGAGAAAGCCATCCCCATGCATGCCAAGCTGATACAGCCCAGCACCTATGGGCAGGCTGCATGTTTAGCATGCTAGGAGGGAAAGCTGTTTCAATTAAGAG